>NW_026705187.1:900000-1064557 GCF_029867415.1 Vicia villosa
ATATCCCAAATTCAATTTTGATTTGGGGGCAGACGTAGTCGTAGCGAGGACGATCGACGAACTGCCTAAACAAATATCGTGTTCTTATCGCTTTTACTTTCTCTTTTACTTTCTGTTCATAATTGGTTATAAGTGCAAATTGATCAACGATTCAAGTGTTAAAATTGTGAATTAAAGTTCTGCACAAACATCACAATTCACCACAACTTGAATTACTATCAATTTGAACGTATCACCAAGTGTTTGTGTTTTTGCTTAATCCAATCTTACTGCATTGCAAATCAAAGTTGTCAATCTAGAAGTTAATTGGTTTTCAGTTGTTAAACGTATTGGTTAGCCATCATATTACTTCACCATTAATTCCACTTATATTTTGGTTTTGAAACACATACGACCTTTGCAATAGCGGTCCGGAATAGACGCCAGTCGATTCAGAACCGCTTTCGCTCGAGTTAGTAGAAAAATCCGTAAAAACTTAGTGAGATCTATTCACCCCCCCTCTAGATCTTTAGGCCAGCGTCTAACAAGTGGTATCAGAGCCTGGTTAATTCCGTGCTACGTGAAACACTTATTAGAAAGATGGCTTCCGGACCTAAAGGGGCTCACAATAGAGCTCCAGTTTTCAACGGTGAAAACTACGGCTATTGGAAGGATTGTATGTGTGTCCATATCAATGCGATTGATAGGAACATTTGGACAGCTATTGTCAATGGTCCTTTTCAAATCACTATGGAAAACGCAGCTGGTGCAGTTGTTCCAAAACCAGAAAATACTTGGGATGCTAATGATGAAAAGAGATATGCATACGATTGGAAAGCGAGAAATATTCTAATCTCAGCTCTAGGAGTTGATGAATACTATCGTGTTTCCCATTGTAGAACTGCTAAAGCTATGTGGGACACATTACAAGTTGCCCACGAGGGAACGGATGATGTCAAGCTAGCTAGAATCAATACGTTAACTCAAGAGTTCGAACTATTCCACATGGAAAATGGTGAATCCATCGAAAACATGCAGAAGAGATTCGTTCATCTGAAAAATCGGTTAAATTCTCTTGATAGACCGGTTTCCAATGCAGTTGCTACTAACAAAATCTTAAGATGTTTGAACAGGGAATGGCAACCCAAAGTTACAGCAATAAAGGAAGCAAATGATCTAAACACTTTAGACATTACACCTCTATTTGGTAAACTAGAGGAACATGAACAACACCTTAAATGCCTTGACATGCATGAGAAAAGGACAAAGAAAGAAAAGAACATGGAGAAAGAGGTAGAGAAGAAGTCAATAGCTCTAAAAGCTTCGAGCTCCAAGACCTCAAAACGAGAGCCAGAGGATAGTGAGACTAGTGATGACGAAGACTCCGATGATGAAGAAATGGGACTGTTTGTGCGAAGGTACAACAAGTATCTAAAGAAAAATGGAGCAAAACATTCTGACAAAGCGTTGATCAACTATAGAAAACAATCAAACAAGTTCAACCAAGATGACTCTAACAAAGGAAAAATCAAAGGGCTTTGCTTCAATTATGGAAAATCCGGTCACTACAAACCGGATTGTCCATACATTAAGAAAGATAAAGACAAGAACCAAAGCAAAGGTCACAACAAATCTAGAAGAGCTTACATAGCATGGGAAAGTGATTCATCTAGTGCAAGCTCATCAATCAATGAAGGGGAATTGGCAAATCTATGCTTCATGGCTCATAAACAAAAGAAAAAGAAAGCTGTAAGTCATCTTAAACCTGAACTTGTAGATAAGGTATCTCATGCTCAATTAAAATTAGCTTTTGAAGAACTACATAGAGATGCAATTGAAGCTTTCAAACTTTTGGCCTCAAACAAGAAAATTTTTTCATACCTTGAATCAAAAGTTGAGAAGACCGAAAAGAACATGGAAGCTTTAAAACAATCTATGCTAGATATTCAAAAGAACAAAGTTGAGATAGATCCTACATCATGGTTTGGTTGTGAGACATGTCATATTTGGCAAAAAGAAGTAAGAGATCTAAAGGCCAAATTAGATAAGGCTCTACAACCAAAAGTAACTTTTGCGGTTGATCCAAATAAGTTCAAAAGATCATATACTCCGTTATATAGTAAATATACTTTTGTACCTAAAGTATCAACTAGCAAGACAGCATATTCTCATCATATTACCTGTCATTATTGTTGCATAAAAGGTCATACCATTGAAAAATGCAAATTTAGGAGGCTTTTAGTTCCTAAAGGAGTATTTCAATGGTTGCCTAAGTGCAACACATTATGTACTCACGATTTAGGACCCAATGAAGATTGGGGACCTTCCATTCTAAATTAATTTTTGCAGGAAAAGTGTCTTGACAAAATCTATAGGTGGTGGTCCCTTCATAAATGGTGATCAAGACACATAAAAGAAGACATATCACTCTTGATATGTTATCTATGAAGACAGAAAATCAAAGAACTATACTCGGCAAAAAGAGTGTAGGTGACCTCAAATACAAGTCATCCCGAAAAGCTCAAAAGACTCATCACTTGATGTGCAATTGGCAAATTGCATTACAAGATGATTTAAACCTATTCTAAGCAGAATAATGTTTGGGACCCTGTCCCGCATCCGGGAGAACATCAAGTGATCGATACTAGACAAGTTTTTCGCAAAATCAAGGAATCCGGTCATGAAACATTCCATCAAGATAATTCATAATCAAATCTAGGAGTATGACACCCTGACAAGAGGATTCCACACAATGATGACAAAACACCTACATATTGAGAAAGCGGTAACATGCATATTGTTCACTTCCAAAAATCTTATTGATACTATAATATGCTATCAATTAACATGCTTATAGTGACTTCATGTGGTTTTATCTATTCTTCTCAATTACATACATATGTGTTCATCATTTTCATTCATAACATATCATGTTTGGGCATACAAGCTAGTAACTAAGAAAAAATACATCATATAGAAACATTCCTAAGACATTTCAAACATTTAAGGAAACTTAGGTCGACCTACCCTGTATTTGAGTCGACCTACGAAGAAATTTTGCAGCAGATATTAAAAATGTCCAGTTACGTCGACCTACTCACATTTTAGGTCGACCTAAATTGATCAATTTTCACATTACTTCTGTTAGGTCGACCCAGCCTCCTCTTAGGTCGACCTACTGCTGTTATATTTCCATATTTGGGTCTATTGGTCGACCCGACCCATCCCCACTCATTCATAATCTTGCATCGTTTCATTCCAACTCATTCTCCATCATATCATCATATCATTGCATTTCATTTCATTATCATTATGTTAAAATCCTATATGTTGTCGCATTTTTTGTTGTTAATCTCTTGGATTATTATGTATGTTGTAGTGTTTTTTTTTAAAACCTGTTTGGTTCTTATGGTTTCACTATCTACATGTTATCTATTACTATGAATGCCAGTATTTTCTTTATGTTTCTCTTGTTACTCTCCTCTTCTGTTTCTTTGTTTCTCTTTTTGATGTTGTCAAAGGGGGAGATAGAAGCTGAGTGTACGGGGGAGATCAGCTGAGTGACATAGATGCTGAGCGTATGGGGGAGCTTTGTTATAGATGTTGAGTGTACGGGAGAGCCTTGTTGAGCCTTCATTACTTACTGCCAAAGAGCTTCTACTATCGGTTTGCCATCATCAAAAAGGGGGAGTATGTGAATACAAGATCATAATCACAAAGATGTTTTTGATTCATGGCAAACTCAATAAGCATACAAGCAACAAGGCACAAGTGAATGACTCAAGGAAAAGCAAGCATTGGCTATCCTATAAAGAACAACAAAGCAAGCATTGGCTATCCTATAAAGAACAACAAAGCAAGCATTGGCTATCCTATAAAGAACAACAAAGCAAGCATTGGCTATCCTATAAAGAACAACAAAAGCACAAGTGAATGACTCAAGGAAAAGCAAGCATTGACTATCCTATAAAGAACAACAAAAGCACAAGTGAATGAATCAAGGAAAAGTAAGCATTGGCTATCCTATAAAGCTCAAATTACTCAACATATGGTTTTACATCAACTAGGCCGACCCAGTGCATCATTTGGTCGACTCAAAATAAGGCAAACAAAGAAAATACAAACATGCCAATGTTAGGTCGACCTACTCACCTTCCTAGGTCGACCTAAACTGAAGGAATTTACACATGTCACTGTTAGGTCGACCTACCCACACTCCTAGGTCGACCTAAACTGAAGAAAAGTCACAAAAACACATTTCAACTGACTTTAGGTCGACCTAAATCTTCAACAGGTCGACCTAACTGGGAACAACTGATTTTAGGTCGACCTAAACCTTCAACAGGTCAACCTAACTGACTTTAGGTCGACCTAATCCTTCAGCAGGTCAACCTAACAGACTTTAGGCCAACCTAAGAGGTCAACCTATCTGCTGAATTTTTCCAAGATCTTGAGTTTTCTCTGCTCCAAGTGCCAGCAACTATATATATGATTGCAAGATTAATTATTCAAGAACACCAACGACTGAAAGATACATAAACGCTTCTCATCTTCGTTCTTCGTCATCTCCAACACAATTACACATAATCATTCTTGCGTTGCGGGTTAGTGATGAGTTCGATAACGTCCATGGAACGGAATTGAAGATTCCTAGTGGGTGAAGGTTTGTGGGGTTTGTTGGTGAATAAAATCTGCGGGTTTTGTCCTCCACGAAGGGTGGTTCTTGGGGGTTTTTATCAAGAGGCGTTTATTGAGGATTCGGCTGAGTGTAACGATTGAGGAACGGGGAGTTCAGGGAATCAAGGCACTGCAGAAGGGAATCGAAGTGAAGCTCTTGGATAACCTTGATCTTGTTCAAGATTAAGGGGGAAGAAGATTCAAAGGATCGACATAATTGGTTTATCGTTTATCGCTTTGTTATCTTCTTTGTATAAACTACTTTCAACATTAATGAAAGATATCCCAAATTCAATTTTGATTTGGGGGCAGACGTAGTCGTAGCGAGGACGATCGACGAACTGCCTAAACAAATATCGTGTTCTTATCGCTTTTACTTTCTCTTTTACTTTCTGTTCATAATTGGTTATAAGTGCAAATTGATCAACGATTCAAGTGTTAAAATTGTGAATTAAAGTTCTGCACAAACATCACAATTCACCACAACTTGAATTACTATCAATTTGAACGTATCACCAAGTGTTTGTGTTTTTTCTTAATCCAATCTTACTGCATTGCAAATCAAAGTTGTCAATCTAGAAGTTAATTGGTTTTCAGTTGTTAAACGTATTGGTTAGCCATCATATTACTTCACCATTAATTGCACTTATATTTTGGTTTTGAAACACATACGACCTTTGCAATAGCGGTCCGGAATAGACGCCAGTCGATTCAGAACCGCTTTCGCTCGAGTTAGTAGAAAAATCCGTAAAAACTTAGTGAGATCTATTCACCCCCCCTCTAGATCTTTAGGCCAGCGTCTAACAAGCATTTCACAATATAAGAAAATATTCACAAAAATAAAAGGAACAAAGTCTAAACTATTTATGAAAATATTCACAAGCAATTGCATTTTTATTCATATGAGAAACTATTTTTATTAAAGACTACAGCTATTTATTTATTATTTTTATGGTTTATCAACCAATCACAAATCAAAGAAATCAATCAATTAAAATTCAATTAAAAGAAAAACTAACTTTCTAAAAAAAACTAATTGGGTAAAAATGTTTTTGTCATTTTTATTTAAGGAAAAAACAATTAATAAGCAAGAAAGAAGAAAAGAAAATCAATTTTTAATTTGTTTTTATTAAACAGCAAGGGGGTGTATCAGCAATTAGTATTATGAACTAAAACAGTTATAGCAAAAACTGGGCTCAAAATAGGGGTGGAAATAACAGTCTGGCGCTAAGCCCAGTCAGCCAGAGTGTGTTAGCATTAGCAATGAGGATGTGTGTTTCCAGAAAGATGTCAAGGCCCAAAGCGTAATTGGCTTTTTGTTGTGGCCCAATAAGGAAATATCAATGATCCGTTTTATTCTTTTTTTTTATTAATACTATCAGCATGTGTATTGTTTTGAAAATTAAGCGTGACATGGAAATGTAGCAGACTTAATATCAATTGGTTCAGTGGAGTTTTAAGTGACTAGCAAACAAAGGCATATCTGAACCAATCATACTACGCCACCTCATCAACTAATCATTATAATAAAACAAAAACAACAAGAAAGATGGAAAGGGAGCCAGTACATGGAGGCCACGTGCGCAACCGATCTAGATCTTACCAAAACGCCGCCGGAGCCGGAGCTGCTCCGGTCTCCTTCTTCACTCAACACCGCCGCCGGCGATAAGATGAAATGTCCAGAAAAACACCAAACCACCACCATCTCACTCGTTTTTCCACGTAGATCACGGATCTACCCTTGGTTTTCAATGATTCTTCTTCTAACGCTCAAACCGAACTCATTTTGTAAAATCCTAACTATCAAGAATTTCGTTAAACCCAACCCAAGCATAGAGCAGTTTCTGCGCATTCATGACACTCAAACAAACGGATTCGACATGTACACGCTCCTACTAATACACACTGAACTAACAGGATTCAAGAACGTAGGAGATTCAAGCATAAGCAACGAGTATATTCCAGATGCATAAGACCTATACGTGATGCTATAATGATGAGAGAGTTTCTTAGACCTTACCTGGAAAGGTTCTCAAACGGAGTTCTTCAGAAAGCTTTTGTCTCTCGCGCCTTAGCTTCAATCCTTGGAAATGATGATGAGACCGTGAAGATGCGTATGCTCTGAGACGTGAACTTATAGCTTCGTGTATGCTTGCATAGGCTCTGAAAGAGTGGAAGCTTCTTGCCGTTTTGATGTTGTTGAAGATCTTGCTATACGGTGATAATGGAGGTTGTTATTGTGGTGGAGGTGATGTAAGTTTGTTGGAGTCACTTATGGCGGAGAGAAGTTTGTTACGGCAGCCGGAGTTTGTTGCCTCAGGGTGGTTGGCGGTGGTGGAATGAGTGGAGGGGGAGAGAATTGAGGGAGAGGGAAAGTGTGGAAAGGGTGAGAGCAGAACGAGAGAGAGAAATGAGTTATAGGTGAGGGAGAAAGTGAGAGTGAATCGTCCGTTTTGAGTGAGAGTTGCGGATGCTTTTATAGGGCAAGTGTGAGGTTCCTCTTTGGTGAATGAGAGAAGTGGAGCCCGTGTAGCTTTTCAATCTTAATGAGCAAGGGTTATGCTTATGGCAAATACTTCAAATGCTTTCACGTACGCAATATGTGCATGGTTCCATGAGGAAAAAGCTGGTGGTGTGTTAATGTTACTTATGCCTGCTGCAAAATTCGACAGTGCCTTATGCTAAGAAAAATGCCCAAAGTACCTTCTTTGCATGCGCATATCTCTCACCATGGTTCACCAATTAATTCGCTTTTGGGCTCATTGTAAAGAGGGTGCATGATAGAGCAAATTCCATGTTGGTGATGTTTTGAATTATAGTTTGAAAGCAGGAGAGAATGATTTGAAAAGATGATGCATTGTGGCTGCCTAGGGCTCGTGCGCAAATGGACTGACCTGGGTGCATAACTTTGGCAAAACGTGACTTGGTCGTGGCAATGACTTGGAATGGCTCTATTTTGCTCAATACGTGTCCAAAATTAATGAAATTAGATTCATTGGATAGGGGGCATGACGAGGAACAATTTAAGATCATGCTTGTTCAATGTAGAGACTTGTGGAGGGAGAAAAATGCATTGAGATTTGGCACACCATGTGTTTGCTGAGATGCATGCGTGTGCCCTAGAAATCTGCCTTGGCTGGATGCAGGACTTGGTCAGTGTAAGGGTGCAACTTTGGAAGCTTTCATCTCACTCAATACTTGTTCAATTGACTCAATTCTTGTGTCAATGGATAGAGGAGATGGCAAAGAAGAGATGCATACCAAGTTTGCATTCATGAAACTTTTGTAGAGCTCTAAAAATGGCTTGAGATTTGGCATGCCATGTGTTTGTTGAAATGCCAGGTCATGACCTGACTTGTGACTTAGATTATGACTTGGGTTTTCAGTAACTTCACACCATTTTAACTCTTCATACAAGCTTCAAGTGAAAAAGTGTCCAACTACAAAGTTGTTCTCCTCCATGAGAGAAACAACTTTGATGTTGGAATTTTCTTCAAAAAATGTCATTTGCCACGTGTAATCTAATGCTGAAGTTGACTGCTCAACAAGATTTAAAGCATCAAAAATTTTCTAAGTGTTGGAAACTTGTCTTTTTGTTATTTTGGCAACTTTTTGTCGAACTCCCGATTTTATCCATTCTTCGACTTTTCTTGATTAATTTTCCACCAAAAGTCAATATTTGAATAATTCTTCTGATTTTGACCCAAAAGTCAACTGTTCTGATTTTTCCGACTATTGATGAAATTCCCGATTAAATCTCTTCCAGTCAAGTCCAGTCAAACAAACACATCCCCATAGTTAGTATGAGAGCTTCCCACTCATAAAATCCATTCCTGATTAAATGTTGACCGGAAAGTCAACTGGTTGACTTTGGTCAAGGAAGCCCCGATTAGGAACAACCAGATGAATTACAAGCTTGTGCACTCCCCCAATGCCTTGAATTGAGAAAAACCCTAATCCAGGAAGACTTCAATGAAAACAGAGCCACATAATCACACCTCAGATCCACACATTTGGTAGGGGATCCTCTGCCATAAAAGCTCTTTCTTGCTAGTCTTTGATTGATACCAGTGATATGCATGCATGGGTATGGATTATGACCTAAGTGATGTATGTATATGAATGCAGAGCCTAAGCCAGTTAGAAGTAAGGGGTAGGACAAATTTGGGGTATGACAAGTCGCCACTAATATATTTATCCCGTAAGGGAAAGGAATATCAGGAAACCTAACTCAGAATAAGAACAGGGTCTTTCGACCAGAGAACAGGGCACGGGAGTCGATTACGCAAGAGGAAGGTGCTAGCACCCCTCACGCCCATCGTACTCGATGGTATCCACCTATGTTTGTTTCTATCTAAAGGGTGTATCTATGTCTAAAGCCTAAATGTGAATGCATGCAAAAGAAATATGGGGAAAAGAAGGAATTATTTACAAGTGTGCTCGCTTAGGCCCCACGACCCAATGCCTACGTATCCCTTACAAGGAATCAGAGCGGCCGTAGTTCGGCTCCATAGTTTCCATTTGTTTTGTGTTTTTTAGTTGAACAGAGGTTAAGGTCACAATCCACGATGCTCGACCTTTGGAGACTTATACGCCTACTTTTGGAAAGGACTTAACATGTTCTTAGCAGCAGAATGAACTTTGGTTTGTGTCTTTTATTGTAATTCCATGATGATAAAACCCACTACGAGGCTTCGCATCACTTCCTTACTTTGTTTTAAGTCTGAGCCTTTATTAGGTATTTTATATGTTTTTGTTTGGGTCTTTTTAAGGGAATTTATTTGTGACTTAGATCATACCAAAAAAAGAGTTTTTTGAATATTTAGAGAATGCACATCGAGGTCTACACCAAAATCGTTTCTCTAAATAGCGGTTAAGAAATACACCAAGGCCTGCGCCTCAATCATTTCTCTTCCGCTAAGTAGAAAAGAACATACATCGGGGCCTACACCCCAATCATTTCTTTCCAACTATGAAAAATAGTAGCGGTATGATCCTTGTCGGTATTTATTAGATTTTTTAAGGTTGAAAAGAAAAAAGAAAATGAGAAAGGGGAACTAACCTATTTTCTAATCTAATAGTTGTTCCTATCTAAGTCTAATTCCTAATGTTAACATGATGACTAAATTCTAAAAGGAGCATTAAAATTATATCAAAATAATAGGCCAAAAATATGGCCAAAAGCTAAGTAACAAAATCACACAACAATCATACAAAAAAGTAGCATGGAAATGATACAAAAAAGGAAATAAGTAATTCAAGTTTAAGTACAAAGTTAACCTAAAAAATCAACTATTTTTATGAGTTTTTGTTAATAAGGGAAATCTAATTCAAGCCTAACTATGTTAAAATCTATTAACCCTAAAACTAACAATTTTATTGTTTTCTATGTCATTTTTATTACCTAAAAATCAAACAAAAATTATGATTCTAACTATTGTTATTACCTAAAAATCTAATGATAAAATCATGATTTTACATACTTTTTATCGTCTAAAAAAAAGTTGAACAAAACCTATGTCAAAAATCTAAATTTAACATGAAATAATGGGCTCAGGGGGGTGAATTGTTGGAATCAGGGGTGCAGCCCAAGCAGGGCGCAGGGCCCTGGCCCAAAACGTTTTTTGTTGTTCACATTTCCAAAAACCTGTAAGGTTAGGCCAGAATGGGGTGTGGAAGCAATTGCGCAGGGCCCAATCTAATGTTGCCCAGGATTGTTTTTGTTGTTCATTATTTTCAGCCAAAAATGAAGTATGTGGGCTTATGGTGGGTGTGAATTGCAATTCGGTAGAGCCCAAGGGAAATTGATTCAATTAAATCCTAATTACTCCTAATTAAACTCAACTAATTCTAATTAGTTCTAACTAATACAACTACTCAGATTAAAAAAAAGATTAAGAACAAAAGGGGATTAGGGTTAGATTTTATGTGACCTTTCAGCTCTTTCCCTCAACCTCGTCTCCTTCGCTCTCAAACGGTGCGTGAACATCGCAGCGGCGGCCTGAGATCTTTCTTCACCGATTCTCTGAGCGAACCTTCAAGTCTCCGTCTCAATCGATATGTTCTCTCCTCTCTTCGATTCCGGTACCGCACTCGTTCAAATTCTCATCTCCATTTCTTAAAACACACGTGCGAGAGGTCAAAGACGAAGGTTACGGCTTGCCAACCTGAGCAATTCCGGCGATTCTTCGAATTGACGAACGGCGAGGAGTCCGGCAAGCAGTCTCCAAAGTCTCAAGTATGCTTGTTTTCATTTCGTCTTCTTCCCGATTTTCTCTATCGTTTTCGATTCGGATTTGGATGCAAGGTGATGACGATGTTGTTGAATTGTTGTTGCGTTGATGGTGTCGATGAAGATGGACAGAGGAAGAGAAGATTGAAGGGAATTGAGGAAGAGAAGATTGAAGAGAATATTTTCTCTTGTGTTTTTGATGGAGAATCGATGAAGAGTTGTTTATGGTGATTTTTTGTTCTCTTCTCCCTTGTTACAGAGAATTGAAGAGTCAAGAGAGATGAAGATTGGTGGTGTCTTGAAGAGAAAGATCAAGAGAGAGTCGGTTCTGAAAATGGTGATTGAAGATGTGAGGAGATGAATGGAGTGATTCTGTTATTGTTTTCAGATTGAAGAATGGAGAGGAAGGTTATGGTGATTGAGTGGAGAAAATTGAATGATGGAGAAGGGTGAAGAAATGGTGGAGGTGAGAATGAGCGTGAAGGCAGGGTGAAAGTGAAGAGAGATTGAAGAATTTTGAAGGACCTGAATCGAAGTAAAGGGAGCCTGTTATATAGATCTTTCTAAGGTTAGTTCAGTCCTTTTTTCTGTTGAATCTCTGTTAGTTTTCAGTTAGGAATCGGTTGCATTCTGTTAGAGCTGTTAGGAAAGTTAGAAGCTGATTCTATTAGGTTTGGAAGTTAGTTATACATGTTAGGAGTTTGTTACAAAACTGTTTTTTTTTTTCTGTTATATCTGTTAGAAATGCTGTTAGAAGCAGTTAGGATTGGTTATAGGTGGTTAGGAAGTTAATAACAGTTAAGTGAGAACTGAAAATAAGTAGTTATAAGGTTGTTATTGGGCTGAATGCCATACTTGTACAGAGCAGACACAGAATTATATAATGCACTTTGAATCCGACACCAATACGGAACACTGAATGGGCGATTGCAAGAACCAGTACCATACAAAAATAGGAAAATGGGCATCGTACTATGATAATGCTGTACTGGAGAGTGGAAGATGTAGTTAGTAATAATTAGTCCCTCCTAACAATGAGTTTGGGAGCAGACAGTTATAAGTTAATTGGGCCAGTTTATGTTGACAATGGATTGAATGCGTAGACTCGCGCTCAGCCCTTCATTCGAGTCTCATGATCATACCTTAAAATGAACATTCACACTAGAATCTGTTGTGTAAGACTGAATTACGATTTTCTGGAACTGAATTTATATTGTCGCACAGACTCGGATTCTGGATACTATTGTACTGCCATTTGTATTTATTCTTCTTGGTATTGAATGATATTCTGAATATATACTATATGTTATATGTTCACTGATATGGCAGGTCACATAGGTAGAGCGTGATTCTTTTTGTCATGCGTTAGATTTGTCTGAGAAATGGCATAGGACACGAGGTTACGTATGAAGAGCTAACGCAGGTTTAGTAACTTTGTCTTCATGGCTAGAAATGAATTTTTGTGGTTTATGAATATAGTTAAATGAAATGTTAGGTTTGAATCGGTAGGGATGGTTAGTGAAGCTGGCTTTGTTTCGGTTCTTTTTTTTTGTATGCAGTGGCTGGAAACTCGATTGAAAATGTTGTGAATGAAGTTTGAAATTAGTAATGGCGGAACGTGAGATTGAATATTTTTCAATTGAGATTGTTTCTGGTTTTTATTTTGTGATATGCAGGTTTGTTGAATTGGTATAACATGAAGGTTGGAAGGTTATGAACAAAGCTTGAAGAATAGTATCGACACATGAAGATTCAAGGATAGACTTAGGATGAATTTAAGATTTTTTGTAATGAGTTGGTTTTATGTAATGTTTGGATATTTGAGTCAAAGAACATGATTTTTGTAATGAAATTGGGAATGGATAAGGAATGATGTTTGGCTTGAAACAACTTTGTGACATCCTTTTTCATGTAAATCTCTAGAAATTATGAACGGTATTTGAATGTATTTGAATGATGTCTTGTAACATAGTGAATCATGACTTTTGTAATGACTTTCTCCCTTGGAATTTGAGTGTCATATCCATATACTCTTTCATTTTGAATTTTCAACTATCTCCTCCACTTTTGTGATTTGAATTTAAAACCTTTCTTCCGTATGCTTTTACTCACATTTCAAAACCTCTTCAATTTTCTACTTGACCAAGCATCATATGGTAAAAATCCAAGATAATCCATTATGGTTTTTTGTTGTTGTCATAAAGTCAACCCTCCATGGTTGACTTTGACCAAAAGTCAAAATTTCATCAAATGTCTTCAAAAATTCAAAGTGGCCCAATATAATCCCTAAATGAACGAGTCCACACTCTTTTAACGAAGCCTCAGACGAATAGCTTGTATTCCAGATAATCAGATGAAAAACACTTTGAATTGGATAATGAATTAGATGAAACCCTAACAATAAGATGACCATAGGTACAACCTTGAAAATTTGCTAGTTGACACAAGCATAGTGAAATGAACCCCGATCCACGATTAGTTGAAAATCTCAATAGAAACAAGCCTGCACAAAGTATGAACTTCAAGCCATGTGAAACCTCAACTCTATCTACAACCTCGATCCCTTGCCAAGCTTATTGATTAATGATGCATGATGTTATGTTGATGCCATAATGGAGGGATGCATATGAATGTGGAGTAAAAACCAGTTAGGAATAAATATGTGGGCAAATTTTGGGGTGCAACAGCTGCCCCTATTTAATCATCTTAAACCTGAAAGTGAGATTGGCGTTAGCCTTTCGAACATTCTAGGTAGAAGAAGATTAAATACTAAAGTACCAGAAAATTTGCGCTCAGAGTAACTGATGGATGACATTTTTTCTTTTTTAGATGCCTCTACTTAACAAGCTTCGGCAGGTAACGGTGTGATATTCCCACAGGATTTCCTCGAAGGAAAGAGAAGAATTGATGATGCCTATTTGCAACAGACAGGTGCAAGAGATTGATTTCCCATGACACTTTTTTTGGGAGTATATGACAAATACCCGCAACTCGAAGATTGGGACACTCACGACTCAAAGTCGGCAACTCAGAACTCATAACTCAAAGATTGAAAGACCCACGACTCGAGGTCGGAAACCCAAAACTCACAACTCAACGGCTGGAATCTCAGAACTCTCAATTCAACGGTTGGAAAACTCACAACTAAAGGTTGGAAACCCCGAACTCACAACTCAACGATAGGAAAACAAAGTACTCACAACTCAACGGTTGGAATCTTCACGACAAAAGGTTGGAAACTCACGACTCGAGGTCGGAAAACAAAGGACTCACAACTCAATGATTGGAATCTTCATGACAAAAGGTCGGAAACTCACGACTTGAGGTCGGAAAACTAAGGACTCACAACTCAACGGTTGGAATCTTCAAGACAAAAGGTCGGAAACTCACGACTCGAGGTCGGAAAACAAAGGACACACAACTCAACGGTTGGAATCTTCACGACAAAAGGTCGGAAACTTACGACTCGAGGTTGGAAAACAAAGGACTCGCAACATGACGGTTGGAATCTTCACGACAAAAGGTCGGAAACTCATGACTCGAGGTCGGAAAACAAAGGACTCACAACTCAACGGTTGGAATCTGAACTAGATCTGAAGGGGTATGCCGATAACCACCGGACTTGAACGGGGGGGACTAATCAACATTAGGCCCAACCGAAGGATGCCCATAACCACGTGACTTGAAAGAGATGCCAATAATCATTGGACTTGACCGAAGAAAACCAGTAATGACTAGACTCTATTGGGGATGTTATTAAACACTGGGTTTGTAAGGAAACATTGATGCTCGCGAAGCATCAGAACTACATGGATCCCACAGGCCGAAAGGCGGGGTGTAATTCTACAAGAGTGACAATCATTTGAATTGCCACAAACCAAGTATGGATCATCCAAACGATTGAACTTGACAAACGGGAAATAACCAAAGAGACAATGATCTTGACGGAGAAAGACATCGTATCCAATCCACCCTGGAGAGAGAATGTGAGACTTCTTTTGGGAATATATTACCTTATGCTTTTGGAGCACGCACAAACCGGCTTATGAATTGATGCATGTTTGAATTTTTTCAATGGCGTAATGCTCCATATTCATGGAAATGTTACGCATTTTTGTAGATGCGATGTGAATGCAATGAAACTATATGCAAAGCGCCAAATAAAGGCATTAGTGTGATAGAGAAGAAAAATCACGGGGGTCCCTTCAGGGAATATTCCATTATCTTGTCGATCGAACTTGACCTCGGAAGAGGTGAACACCATGGAGAATTCCCTTAGTGTTAAGAACTCTGTGGGGGTGCCAATAGACATTGGACTTTAATCTTGCAAGATATACTTCTTCTTTGACTTGAGGCATAACTTTTGACTTCTCACCATGCGCCATAGCTCGGAGGATTTTCAATTTGAGGAGATTCCCTCAATTCACCATGTTGGGGATTGGAAATCCGGATAAGGAACCCTTTCTAGGATGAGTGGAATAACTCCGAGGAGAAATAAACTCCTATACTTGGGGAGAGAATGAATTCTCAGGGAAATAAACTCCTATGCTCATGGAGAGACTTTTTCCAGGAGAAACAAACTCCTATGCTTGAGGAGAGACTTTTCTAGGAGAAATAAACTCCTATGCTTGAGGAATGGAACTGACTCTCCGGAGAAATAAACTCCTATGCTTGGGGAGAGAGTAACTTGTTGGGGAAAAGCATTATGATACCTATCAATTCTATGATGGCCAACTGCACTTTACAAGTGAATGACGGTTCCTACAAACTAAAAAGATCATGCCCCAGGCTGCCTGACTTACAAAGATATTTGCCTCAAAAGGATCCTTATGCCCCAATTACTTGAGATAATCTGCCCCAGCATATTCATACATTCGAAATAGTCCCTCCCCTGATCAGCGGGTCTTTGAAAATATTGGTCTAATCTTGACGTAACTACCCCAGATTGACTTAATTTTGAGAGAGATGTCTCGCCATCACTAATTCAGATTGGTTAAAATCAAGAGAGATTCCTCGACTTGATCGACCCAGGTTAATTGAACTTTGAGAGAGATATCTCGCCATCACTACTTCATATTGGTTAAAATCAAGAGAGATTCCTCGAGTTGATCGACCCAGATTGATTGAACTCACGAGAGAGATTCCTCGTCGTGACTGCCCCTGATTATACACCTCTTATCAGAATCCTCAAGTTTACTTCTTTTGAGGTCAAACAAACTGTGGAAGCAGCTTCACCACACTCAACGGAGTATTCAAACCTTTCCTTCAAAATACCTGATCAAAATGCATCTATTCAACAGAGTATCCAGACTTCTGCCCTCAGGGTAATCAATCAAAGAAGGTATCAACTGATTATGCTCAATGGAGTCTTCAGGAAACATGCCCCTTGGTATCAGTCTCTGAAATGATTGTTTTTTTTACTCTACAGAGTTCTCAAGTCTCTTTTACTTTGACATGATCAAGCTCTTCATGGATTCTCATCTTAGAAACTTCCTTGATGTTTAAGTAAATGTTTTGCATGAAGAAGAATGTTAATTATAAGAATGTCAATTCTAATTCAAAGCCTATGCTAGTCTTGAAGTTTACACAAACTTTTTTTGAAATGAGGTTGCAACCTTTTGTGAATGAAAGATAAAGCGAGCATACGATACCAACATATATGTGTTACGCTTCTTTGGGAGTCAGTAAACACTATCTCATGGGAGTGCGTCTTCAAAATAAACCCTGTTAGAACAAGATTTGTTCTTATCAATTATCTTAGTTTTGATGATAACAATAATATGAATTTTGCTTAAGATAATATGGTACTCTAATCCAATGCAATTTCCCTTTCAGGAAATATATATAAAGAGTACGCATAATTCAGCGCTCAGAAGTTGTGTCTCAAATGGTTCAGCATGCAACATCAGAACATGGTCTGGCAAGATCAGAAGATGGTCGAAGCAGAATCAGAACATGGGTCTATGGAAGCATCAGAAGAACATGAGATCAGAAGCACTGAAGATCAGAAGATGGTATCACGCAACAGAAGCACTTCAAGATCAGAAGATCAGAAGATGCTATGCACCAAGCTGTTTTGACTCTGATGATATTCAAATGTCGTATTCACAAACATCAGATCAGAAGGAAGTACAGGTGGCAGACTACGCTGACTGACAAAAGGAACGTTAAAGCTACTAAAGGCAACGTCAGTAGACACAGCGTGAACAAGGCTCGAGGTAGTTGACAAAAGCGTATAACATTAAATGCAATGCTGTACGGAACACGCAAAGCATTAAATGCACTCAACGGTCATCTTCTCAACGCCTATAAATATGAAGTTCTGATGAGAAGCAAGGTTACCAAAAATTCAACGAATTCTTAACAACTCTGAACGAAAATAAACTTGCTGAAACGCTATTCAATCAAAGCTCAGAATCTTCATCAAAACTCACTACATTGCTGTTGTAATAGTTTAGTGAGATTAAGCTTAAACGATAAGAGAAATATCACAGTTTGTGATTATAGCTTTTAAGAAGCATTTGTAAACTCTTGAATAGATTACATTAAGTTGTAAGGAACTAGAGTGATCGTGTGATCAGTATACTCTAGGAAGTCTTAGCAGTTGGCTGAGCAGTTTGTAACTAGAGTGATCAGGTTGATCAGTAGACTCTAGAAAAGTCTTAGAAGTTGTCTAAGCAGTTGTTCCTGGAGTGATCAAGTTGTGATCAGAATACTCTAGAAGACTTAGTCGTGGACTAAGTGGAAAACCATTGTAATCCGTGCGATTAGTGGATTAAATCCTCAGGTTGAGGTAAATCATCTCTGCGGGGGTGGACTGGAGTAGCTTCGTTAACAGCGAACCAGGATAAAAATAATTGTGCAATTTATTTTTATCGTCCAAGATTTAAAGTCACACTTATTCAATCCCCCCCTTTCTAAGTGTTTTTCTATCCTTCAATTGGCATCAGAGCGCCGGTTCTAAGGTGCAAGCACTTAACCGTGTTTAGAAAAGATTCAGGAAGAGAAAAACGCTTCAGTAAAAGATGGTTGATGAAAGTGAAAAGTCTACACCTACACCTGCATCTACATCTGGCTCTTCTGAGCAATACAACGGTAACAATGGTTATACTAGACCGCCGGTATTTGATGGTGAAAACTTTGAATACTGGAAAGATAAACTGGAAAGTTACTTTCTGGGTCTAGATGGTGATCTATGGGATCTTCTGATGGATGGTTACAAACATCCTGTAAATGCTAGAGGCGTAAAGCTGACAAGGCAAGAAATGGATGATGATCAGAAGAAGCATTTCAGGAATCATCATAAATGCAGAACTGTTTTGCTGAATGCTATCTCTCATGCTGAGTATGAGAAGATATCTAACAGGGAAACGGCCTATGACATATATGAGTCCTTGAAAATGACTCATGAAGGAAATGCTCAAGTCAAGGAAACTAAAGCTCTAGCTTTAATCCAGAAGTATGAAGCCTTCAAGATGGAGGATGATGAAGACATTGAAAAGATGTTTTCGAGATTTCAAACTCTGACTGCTGGATTGAGAGTTCTTGACAAAGGATACACCAAGGCTGATCATGTGAAGAAGATCATCAGAAGCTTACCCAGAAGATGGGGTCCTATGGTGACTGCATTCAAGATTGCAAAGAATCTGAATGAAGTTTCTCTGGAAGAGCTGATCAGTGCCTTGAGAAGCCATGAGATTGAGCTGGATGCAAATGAGCCTCAAAAGAAAGGTAAATCTATTGCATTAAAATCTAATATCAAGAAATGCACTAACGCTTTTCAGGCCAAAGAAGAAGATCCTGAAGAATCAGAATCTGAAGAAGAAGATGAACTGTCCATGATTTCCAGAAGGGTAAATCAACTCTGGAAGAGCAAGCAAAGGAAGTTCAGAGGCTTCAGAAGTTCAAAGAGATTTGAACATGGAGAATCTTCTGATGACAGAAGATCTGACAAGAAGAAGGTCATGTGCTATGAATGCAATGAACCAGGACACTTCAGGAATGAATGTCCAAATCTTCAGAAGGAGAATCCCAAGAAGAAGTTTCATAAGAAGAAAGGTCTTATGGCAACCTGGGATGAGTCAGAAGATGATTCAGAAGATGAGCAGGCTAACTGTGCGCTGATGGCGACAGAAGATGACGGATCAGAATCTACATCAGAATCAGATTCTGAAGAGGTATTTTCTGAACTTACTAGAGATGAGTTAGTTTCCGGATTAACTGAACTTCTGGAATCCAAGTCTCAGATTTGTATTAAATACAAAAAGCTGAAAAAGCTATTTGAATTTGAAACAAAGAGGCTTGAAGTGGAAAATTCTGAATTGAAAGATAAACTTTTAAAATTATCCAATGATGTTGGATCTCCTTCTAATTCAGAAAAATCCACTCCTAGTCTAAACCATATTCTGAAAGAATATGATTTAAGTTTCAGGAAGTTCTTATCTAGAAGTATTGGCAGAAGTCAGCTAGCTTCTATGATATATGCCGTATCTGGAAACAAAAGAGTTGGCATTAGTTATGAGGGTGAAACCCCATACAAACTTGAACCTGTTGATGAAATGAAACTCACATACAAGCCATTGTATGATCAGTTCAAATATGGCCACTCTCATGATATTAGGCACACTTCACATGCACAAAGTTTTCACATAACACACACCAAGAAGCATGTGACACAACCTAGGAAATATCATGAAACTCATATTAAAAATTATCATGCTGTTCCTCCTATTGCTTATAATGTCAAACCCAAGTTCAATCAGAACTTGAGAAAATCTAACAAGAAAGGACCCAAGAAAATGTGGGTACCTAAGGATAAGATTATTCCTATTGCAGATATCCTTGGCTGCAAGAAGGACAAAGCACAACATGTCATGGTACCTGGACTCTGGATGCTCACGACACATGACAGGAAGAAGGTCTATGTTCCAAGACCTGGTGCTTAAGTCTGGAGGAGAAGTCAAGTTTGGAGGAGATCAGAAGGGCAAGATAATTGGCTCTGGAACTATAAAGTCTGGTAACTCTCCTTCCATTTCTAATGTACTTCTTGTAGAAGGATTAACTCATAACCTCTTATCTATCAGTCAATTAAGTGACAATGGTTATGATATAATCTTCAATCAAAAGTCTTGCAAGGCTGTAAATCAGAAGGATGGCTCAATCCTATTTACAGGCAAGAGGAAGAACAACATTTATAAGACAGATCTGCAAGATCTTATGAGTCAGAAGGTGACTTGTCTTATGTCTGTTTCTGAAGAGCAGTGGGTCTGGCACAGGAGATTAGGTCATGCTAGTTTGAGAAAGATCTCTCTGATTAACAAACTGAATCTTGTCAGAGGACTCCCTAATCTGAAATTCAAATCAGATGCTCTTTGTGAAGCATGTCAGAAGGGCAAGTTCTCCAAACCTGCATTCAAGTCTAAGAATGTTGTTTCTACCTCAAGGCCATTAGAACTCTTGCACATTGATCTGTTTGGACCAGTCAAAACAGCATCTGTCAGAGGAAAGAAATATGGATTAGTCATCGTAGATGATTATAGTCGCTGGACGTGGGTAAAATTCTTGAAACACAAGGATGAGACTCATTCAGTGTTCTTTAATTTCTGCATTCAGATTCAATCTGAAAAAGAGTGTAAAATCATAAAGGTCAGAAGTGATCATGGTGGTGAATTTGAGAACAGATCCTTTGAAGAGTTCTTCAAAGAAAATGGTATTGCCCATGATTTCTCTTGTCCTAGAACTCCACAGCAAAATGGGGTTGTAGAACGAAAGAATAGGACTCTGCAAGAAATGGCCAGAACCATGATCAATGAAACCAATATGGCTAAGCATTTCTGGGCAGAAGCAATAAACACTGCATGCTATATTCAGAATAGAATCTCTATCAGACCTATTCTAAATAAGACTCCCTATGAATTGTGGAAGAATAAAAGGCCCAACATTTCATATTTCCATCCTTTTGGATGTGTATGTTTTATTCTGAACACTAAAGATCGTCTTGGTAAGTTTGATTCCAAAGCTCAAAAATGTTTTCTTCTTGGATATTCTGAACGCTCAAAAGGCTACAGAGTATACAATACTGAAACATTGATTGTAGAAGAATCAATCAATATCAGGTTTGATGATAAGCTTGGTTCTGAAAAACCAAAGCAGTTTGATAATTTTGCAGATTGTGATATTGATATATCAGAAGTTGTTGAGCCAAGAAGCAACGCATCAGAAGCAGAGCTTCTCAGAAGCAAAGAATCTGAAGATCAAGTATCAGCTTCTCTGGAGGATCTGAGTATTTCTGAAGAACCATCTGTCAGAAGATCATCTAGACTCATCTCTGGTCATTCAGAAGATGTCATTCTTGGAAAGAAGGATGATCCAATCAGAACAAGAGCATTCCTTAAGAACAATGCAGACTGTCAATTAGGTCTTGTATCTTTGATCGAGCCAACTTCTGTTGATCGTGCTCTAGAAGATCCAGACTGGATAATTGCTATGCAAGAAGAACTGAATCAGTTTACAAGGAATGATGTTTGGGATCTTGTTCCTAGACCAGATGGATTCAATATAATTGGTACAAAATGGGTCTTCAGAAACAAGCTCAGTGAGAAAGGTGAGGTGGTAAGGAACAAAGCCAGATTGGTGGCTCAGGGTTATAGTCAGCAAGAAGGGATTGACTATACAGAAACCTTTGCACCAGTGGCCAGGTTAGAGTCTATTCGTCTATTAATTTCTTTTGCCACTCAACATAACATCACTCTCTATCAGATGGATGTTAAGAGTGCCTTCTTAAATGGTTATATAGATGAAGAAGTTTATGTCCATCAACCTCCTGGTTTTGAAGACTCTATGTCTCCGAATCATGTGTTTAAATTAAAGAAATCATTATATGGATTGAAGCAAGCTCCCAGAGCTTGGTATGAACGCTTAAGTTCTTTCCTTCTAGATAATGGTTTCACTAGAGGAAAAGTGGACACTACTCTCTTTTGTAAAACCTTTGAAAAGGATATTTTAATCTGTCAAATATATGTAGATGATATTATTTTTGGAACATCTAATGCTACACTTGGAAAGGAGTTTGCTAAGTCTATGCAGGCTGAGTTTGAAATGAGCATGATGGGAGAACTCAAGTATTTCCTTGGAATACAAATAAATCAAACATCAGAAGGAACATATGTTCACCAAACCAAGTATGTGAAGGAACTTCTGAAGAAGTTTAATCTTCTGGACTGCAAAGAAGCCAAAACTCCTATGCATCCAACATGCATCCTAGGTAAGGATGAGGTAAGTAAGAAGGTAGATCAGAAGTTATACAGAGGTATGATTGGATCTCTTCTATATTTGACTGCTTCTAGACCTGACATTCTGTTCAGTGTTTGTTTGTGTGCTAGATTCCAATCAGATCCTAGAGAATCTCATTTAACTGCTGTTAAGAGAATTCTAAGGTATCTGAAAGGTACTACTAATGTTGGTTTAGTTTACAGAAAATCTAAAGAATACAACTTAGTAGGATTCTGTGATGCTGATTATGCTGGAGACAGAATTGAAAGAAAAAGTACTTCAGGAAGTTGCCAATTTCTTGGAAGTCATTTGATCTCTTGGTATAGCAAGAAGCAAGCAACTATTGCTCTATCAACAACAGAAGCAGAATATGTCGCTGCTGCTGGTTGTAGTACACAAATGCTCTGGATGAAGAGTCAGTTAGAAGATTATCAGATATTTGAGAGTAACATTCCTATATTCTGTGATAATACTTCTGCTATATGTTTATCTAAGAATCCTATTCTTCATTCAAAAGCTAAACATATTGAGATTAAACATCATTTCATAAGGGACTATGTTCAGAAGGGTGTTATTTCTTTAAACTTTGTGGATACAGACCATCAATGGGCTGATATCTTTACAAAACCCCTGGCTGAAGATAGGTTTAAATTCATTCTGAAGAACATCAGTATGGATCTATGCCCAGAATGAGAAGATGAGAAGTTCTTATGTATGAGTAACTTCTGAAATGAACATGGATTATTTTTTATATATCAGAAGTTCTGATTAAAATCTTTTAGAAATTATGATTCGGTTATTACTAACGTTTCATTGTCTAAATTGATTCAGAACCTCTTTTAAAGCAAAACAGCTGTTACGTTTTTATCTCGGGATGGTAAACCTGTCGTTACTATTCATGGATAAACGTGCGTGCAGTTGAAGGGACACCGACCATAGGTAACTGTGCTAGTCACATCATTTGTCTTTATTATCTCTCCTCACGTCACGTAACATTAAATGCTAGTCATCATTCGTTTCATTTTATTTCTTTTTATATACTCTTCAAACTCTTCTCTTTCCCTCTCATCTTTCTCTATTTTTTTTTTCTCTCTCTCTCTTCCATATCAAACCCTACTTGTTCATTTTTCTGCAAACCCATCATGAACTCTTCATCAAGCCCAGGAAATAATGAAAATGATCAAAACAACAAAAGAAAAGCTGTTGAAACATCACCTTCCAAACCCAAAAAGATCAAAATCACCTATGATCCTCTCAAGGTGAATCCATTCGAAGCAATGTTGTCTGGAAATTATTCTAGACGAGTGTTTCATCCTCCTGGTGAAAGCCCTCCATCATCTCCATCTTCTTCCTCATCTTTCGACCTTCAAGACTCAGCTTCCTCTTCATCTAACCTTTCCTCTCCCTTAGTCTCTTCTGAAGAAATCTCTTCATCTTCACCTGCTGGGAATGCTGTCTCTGGTAAAGATGGTGGAAGATCTGCATCAGAACCAAGTCTCCCTGACTCCTCGCCTGAAAGCCCGAGAAGCAGTCAATGAAGCGTTTCACTCCTTCATGGCATGCTGGCACAGACGTTGTCTTAGCTAGGGTCCTAGGATTTGGTCTTTGTAGTTTTTTTTCCTTGTTGCTTCTGCTTGTTAAACATAGGAATTTCTTGTAAACCTTTTTGATTATCAATGAAAAAGTTTCTTTGATTTACATTCCAGTGATTTTATTTGTCGTTGTTTTTTTTGCATCTGAATTTTTTTTAAATATTCTTTTTGATGTTATGACAAAAAGGGGGAGAAGATAAATGATAAATGATTTGATTAAATCTATCAGTTGCTGGGTAAAGAGGCTCCCACACATTCACTAACAAGAACTGCAAGTTCTATATGGTTTAAGTGTTTTGCAGGTACAGAGAAGTGAAGTAAATCTTCAGAAGCAAACACTAGAAGCAAAACCATAAGAAGCGTTATTCTGTAAAAGGAATAAGCTCTTGGAAACTGAAGCAAGCTGAGTGCTGTCAAGCTTCAGAGATCAGAAGCAAGAAAGAAGAATGAATCAGAAGCACTGATAATAGAATTTGAATATCATTGTCTATCCTGTTCTGACAAAATTCTATTTGCTCTGATACATATAATGTTATGGCTCTGATACATTATTTGCTCTGATACATTATTTCAGCCTATATGGCTCTGATACATATAATGTGTTCAAACATACATTTTATGTTCTAACTCGTTCATGCTGACTTTTGTCGTTTAGTTTTTGTTCTGTAACATTTCAGGATGTAGAGATGCTCTGATGATGCTCTGGTACATTCAACAATGTTCTGATACAAATCTAGCATGAAGTGATGATTGGTAGACATTCAAAGTTCTGAAGCTATCCGAGGGAAGCAGAAATCAGAAGATGTGAATGTTCTAAAAGATCCAGAAAACTCAAGTTCTGAAGCTGTCCTGAATGGAAGCAGAAGTCAGAAGCTGTGAATGTTCTGAAGATCAAAGAAATTCAAGTTCTGAAGCTGTCCACGATGGAAGCAGGAATCAGAAGCTGTGAGTGTTCTAAGGATCTAAAGAAATTCAAGTTCTGAAGCTGTCCAATGGAAGCAGAAGTCAGAAGCTATGAATTCTCTGAAGACAGAAGCTTATATGATCGTCTCTACCGAAATAATCAGGGAAGTCTTTTATCAAAGTTCTTCGAGTATTTATTTCAGGGGGAGATTATTTATCTCAGGGGGAGATTGTTAATCTCAGGGGGAGACATATTCATATGCTTATGCTATAGCTGTGTAATTTGTCTTTTGCCGTCTACTCTTTCTGATCGCAAATTCATATCATTTATATATGTTTTTGTCATCATCAAAAAGGGGGAGATTGTTAGAACAAGATTTGTTCTTATCAATTATCTTAGTTTTGATGATAACAATAATATGAATTTTGCTTAAGATAATATGGTACTCTAATCCAATGCAATTTCCCTTTCAGGAAATATATATAAAGAGTACGCATAATTCAGCGCTCAGAAGTTGTGTCTCAAATGGTTCAGCATGCAACATCAGAACATGGTCTGGCAAGATCAGAAGATGGTCGAAGCAGAATCAGAACATGGGTCTATGGAAGCATCAGAAGAACATGAGATCAGAAGCACTGAAGATCAGAAGATGGTATCACGCAACAGAAGCACTTCAAGATCAGAAGATCAGAAGATGCTATGCACCAAGCTGTTTTGACTCTGATGATATTCAAACGTCGTATTCACAAACATCAGATCAGAAGGAAGTACAGGTGGCAGACTACGCTGACTGACAAAAGGAACGTTAAAGCTACTAAAGGCAACGTCAGTAGACACAGCGTGAACAAGGCTCGAGGTAGTTGACAAAAGCGTATAACATTAAATGCAATGCTGTACGGAACACGCAAAGCATTAAATGCACTCAACGGTCATCTTCTCAACGCCTATAAATATGAAGTTCTGATGAGAAGCAAGGTTACCAAAAATTCAACGAATTCTTAACAACTCTGAACGAAAATAAACTTGCTGAAACGCTATTCAATCAAAGCTCAGAATCTTCATCAAAACTCACTACATTGCTGTTGTAATAGTTTAGTGAGATTAAGCTTAAACGATAAGAGAAATATCACAGTTTGTGATTATAGCTTTTAAGAAGCATTTGTAAACTCTTGAATAGATTACATTAAGTTGTAAGGAACTAGAGTGATCGTGTGATCAGTATACTCTAGGAAGTCTTAGCAGTTGGCTGAGCAGTTTGTAACTAGAGTGATCAGGTTGATCAGTAGACTCTAGAAAAGTCTTAGAAGTTGTCTAAGCAGTTGTTCCTGGAGTGATCAAGTTGTGATCAGAATACTCTAGAAGACTTAGTCGTGGACTAAGTGGAAAACCATTGTAATCCGTGCGATTAGTGGATTAAATCCTCAGGTTGAGGTAAATCATCTCTGCGGGGGTGGACTGGAGTAGCTTCGTTAACAGCGAACCAGGATAAAAATAATTGTGCAATTTATTTTTATCGTCCAAGATTTAAAGTCACACTTATTCAATCCCCCCCTTTCTAAGTGTTTTTCTATCCTTCAAACCCTACTTCAATTAGGACTTTTAAGGGTTGTAACTTGGCCATGTTCACGGTTTTTTTGAAACAAAGGATTTTTAGGCTCAAAATTATTTGGTACCCACCCCCTTCGTGATGTCCTCCAACCCTAAGTTCAGTTAACTCAACATGGGTGTTCATCCCTCACAAGGAATTTTGAAACGGTTGAGGAATCAATGAGGTTTTTCGGACATGGCAGTCGCTCACCTTTTATTCTTTTGATTCATTATCACACGAATTTGTTCTTGCTTTACTTTTACCATCATTTTCCTTTTCATTGCTATATTTTTCTTTCATCCCCTTTTTTTTCATCATTTTTTGCCATTTTTTTCTTTTTTTTTGAACAAGTCGTGTGACCTTGCGTTGTCTTTGATTCATTGGAAGTGATTGCGACTGCCGCATTCTTTAGTTGATGATGGATTACCATTGTGGCATCGTCATCTTTTGACCTCTTGATAGGTGAAGGATAACCATTGCGGTTTTGACATTCCTCAACCTTTGGAAGGATAACCGTTGTTGTATCCTTAGATGCATACCCTTTTGGTGAGTTTTGAACACTCAATCAAGTTAAATGAACGCTACCCTGCCCCAAGGTTAAAATAAGGGTCTTTATGATTAGAAAAGAAACTCCTACTTCAAGGCTCAAAGGGGTTATCGAGGGTCTATCTCCCTTATCTCTCCGGTGTTTGGGGATATGAAATAATGCCTGTACATCATCAGTAGAGTTTTATTCAAAAGCACACAATTGGAGATTTTTGCGTTTTTATTTTTCATCATTCTCCCTCAGCTTTCTGCCTAAGAAAGTGACAAGTAGAGTTGGTATCGTAATGCCAAAAACTTTTTTTTGAGTGAAAACGAATGGATTACTTCAAGACAAACATAAACAATGTATTATGATTTTCATTAAAAAAATTTACAAACTTTTACATGCTAGCAATGCTTAAACAAACAAAGAAAGATTACAAATGAAAATGCAGTAGAGAACCAAGTGAATGGCCATTGTTGAGGAGACTTGACTCTGTATGGACTTATTGCTTCAAAAGATCCACTGAGTCAACGGAGAACTTCAATCTTGGCCCTCGGGTGTGAAAGTGATAGCCTTGGAATCAATCAGGTCTTGAACCTTGTCTTTGAATGGCTGACAGTCTTCAATCGAATGACCGGGTGCCCCAGCATGGTAGCCACAATTAACGTTAGGGTCAAATCCCACATGATACGGGAAACGAACAGGCTTTGGCTGCTTTGGTTCTACCAAGGAAAGATTGATCAAGTGAGAAAACAGCTTATCACGAGTCATAGGAATGAGATCATATACTCTTTTTGGCCTTTTATGCCTCTGTCTACCTTTTTGGTGACGATTTTGTTGACAATTCCGCCTTTGTGGCACACACTGACCTGATTGATCATTTGGGATAAGCTTCTGTTGACCAAACTATGTGGGAGGCTGATTGAGAGTTGCAACACACATTTGTGGGTCATCCTGAACAGGAATTACTGCTACTGCTTCATGACAAGAGATATGATCAGGAGGATAATCAGGAGATTCCTCTTCATAATCAGAAACTGCATTGGGCTCTTCATTCAATTTCTTATGGAATTCAGAAGGAGTATCAACAACTTGGACATTACCATTCCTAATACCATTCTCCATTCGTTCTCCGACAAGAACCAGTTATGCGAAGTCAGAGGCCTTACATGCAGCCAAACATTGGTAGTATGGACTTTCCATCACATCTTTGAACATATCCATGAGCTATTTCTCTAAGAGTGGAGGTTGAACTCTAGCAGCTAATTCTCTCCATCTTCGGGCATGTTCTCTGAACGATTCGTCAATTTTATTAGTCAAAGCTTGAAGTTGCATTCTGGTCGGAGCCATGTTGCTATTGTGCTTGTAACGCTTGACAAAGGCTTCTGCTAGTTCTTTCCAAGTTTGGACATCGGTTCTTTCGAGTTGATTATACCACTCAAGAGATGTGCCACTGAGGCTATCCTGAAAAAAATGCATTAACAGCTTGTCATTCTCAGCATAAGGAGCCATTTTGTTGCAAAATGCCTTGACATGAGCTATTGGACACGTCGTACACTTGTACTTCTCAAAGTTGGGGACTTTGAACTTAGCAGGGATCTTGATACCAGGAACTAGGCACAAACCAGCAACATCTAAATCAATGGAGTCACGACCTTCCATGGCTTTTGTAACACCCCAATTCTACCCAAAGCATTTAGGCAAGAAAATATCAGAGTATTAAAAAAATTTCATACAACACAATTAGGATGTTACACTAAGTAACCAAACAAACACCTAGAAAATAAACGGACATCAACGATGCCAAAAGCATACACACCTGCCAATAAAATGATACATAACACACGGAAGATATGAACATATATATATATATATATATATATATATATATATATATATATATATATATATATATATATATATATATATATACATATATCTCTCACTCTCAAAGAGGAGTTTTCCAAAATAAAGTGTTTACAATACACATCAACACATTATCACATATACATGTTCAAAGAGTCATATATAAATAAATAACAACAGACTCCCGACTCCCCGGTGTTACGTATCAGAGCAACTGACAAGACCGACTGGAGAACTACCTCTTCCAAAAGACTCCCAAAGCGGCTAATCTGCAGGATGCCACTCAAGCATCAAATCAGCAGAAGGGTGAGAATATAATTCATAATGAAAGCATGACAATTATAGTAATGCCAATAAGTATCATCAAGAATCATACAACAAAGTAAACCACTCATTCAACCACAATCAATATATAAGTAATGTGACACATGAATGATAACATAAATTATACAGACAAACAATGATGAATGAGACTCGACTATGCATATGCATGTGGTACCAAATCCGGAGTAAAACTCCCCTTGTCATTATGACAAATACACCTTTGCCGAGCATTATGCTGGGACTTCTTTCCCTCAGGAAAATACACCTTTGTCGAGCATCAAGCTACGACTAAACGTCATCGAGCATTTAGCCCCCACTGATGACCTCTTGCCACTCGGGCAAATACACCTTTTTACCGAGCATTAAGCCCCCACTGGTAATAATTGCCAATTCAGGCCACCTGCTAATAGCATTCCGCCATTAACGTAATGAAATGTTATGCTGTGCAAATATATGACTCTATTACACGACAACAACATCATCAACAATATAACACGGTCACATACCCACGATACACCGTTTATATTCTATCCAAAAGGATACATCACCAATTAATAACATCGTTATCAATTACATCACACCATAATTACCACACAGGCATTAATAAGCACACAACACACATTCACCGTCAAAACATACTAGCCACATCGGCATAAATGATCGCATAATTGCATCACATCAAATTAATATTGGCCATTGGCCCACAACTCCATCAATACATCATCAACAAGTTGTAATAACAACAATTCAACAATGATAATACATCATTCTCATAACAACATTTACTTGCCATAAGGCCACACATCATGTTAATAACAAACAACCAAACATCGTCTCACATCAAGAACGAACATTCATTAATACATAACACATATGAACATGATCTCATGTTATCGACAACTAATCACATACCTCGTACCATTACGACAACATTCACACAACGCATCGTCATGATTTATCATGCACTAGTTCACAAAACCATTTATGCAAATCAACCAACCACTACGATTATTTACCAATCATATCGCGCATATAAACAATTATGTGTTTTCATCAACAACACCTCATAACTAACTAATAACAAGCTAACCAAGCCTATACTATCATATAGAACATCCAACTAGCTTCCTAACACTTCGAACGGCGTACGAAACGGAGCTACGGATCAAAAGTTACAAGGTTCCAAAGTTTTGGAAAAACAGAAAAAGCTGTCATCCGCTTCAGCTCCGCTCAGCGGACCTTCGCAGAGAATTTTCTGCAACAGAACCTCCGCTCAGCGGACCCACCTCCGCTCAGCGGACCTGCGTAAACCCAGAAAAAACCAGAACGCACCAGAACTGTTCCAAGCCCCTTATACCCACCAAAACCACTCCCAAACATCATTATAACACCAATACAACACATACAAACCATAGAAACAACCTAACATCAAACTTTTCATGGTTGATTCATCAATCTATCTCAAAACCTAACATTTTATCCAAACTCAATCAAGCCATAGAAATGGAAAAGAAAGCATGATCAATGAAGGTATCTATCATCATACTACACATACACACCACAAAATCATGTTTATAACTTCTAAACTCACAAAACTCACAATCCACCATTGTTGTCCAAGCATAGAAATGAACAAGAACAAGAACAAGAACAAGACTATAAGAATCATACATCCAAGATAAATTAGATTCACCCCCTTACCTTGCTATTGTGACGATCGGCAATCGATTCGGTTGAGAATCCTCCACTTTCTCTTGTTTTTCCCCTTTGCTCTTCTCCTTCCTCTCTTCTCTTTCTTTCTCTTCTTTTTCTTTCCATCCCTTTTCTCCTTTCTCACAATATTTCTTTCTTATAAAGAAAATATCTATCCCGCGGAAATGACCAAAATGCCCCTACGCTCAAATATCGTTCAAACGCCCCAAAACGCGGAATATTACCTTAATGATATTTCTAGTACCAAAAATATGAAAACCTTCAATTAAATATTAGTCCGCCATCCCGAACTAATACCGACTGAAACGACTCCAAAAACGGTAAAATTCCAATAGACGTCACAAACGTCTGTTAGGAGTAAATTAATGGTAAATTCATGTGTTAATAGAAGTAATTTAGTCTCCAAACCAATGCAGAATGTGATAAATCCATAGGTTTTTATTAAGAATTGAACTGAACAAGTTTAGTTCGTGCGTAAAGCAAATCGAATCACTTGTGGGTGTTATTGTTGCAGGTTTTGAGCTGAATTGGAACTTAAGAAGAACATGAGGAGGATAGAGAGCTTGAAGTCTCAAAGGCAAAGGAAAAAGTTGGTTTTTGCAAAGGTCGCGCCGCGAGAGTTCTTCCTTGCGCCGCGAAAATATCTCTGTTTGAGGGGCGCGCCGCGCCAGCCCGTTGCCGCGCCGCGGCCTCGGCGTTAAAAGCCCAAAAATTCTGTTTAAAAGCCCTAGCTTCCAAGAGAAAAAGGGGGGTTAGAGAACTTTGGGAAGAGCGAAATTAGGAGAGCAATCTGAAGGTGCAGCCACAATCATCAATTGAAGACCAATTCTCTATCAAGCGAAGACATTCCTTTGATGAAGATGAATTCTTCCATTAATCTTTGTGTGTTCTTCATGTCTATGGAGAGCTAAACCCCTCGTGTTGAATCTAAGGTAGTAGTTAACCTATGAATATACAATACCATTAATTAATTCCTGTGAACAATTGTTTGAATTCATTATCAATAAGAAATCTTGTTTTTATTCTTAAATTATCGTTGAATCTTTGATCGAAAGAAAGGATTTAACTTTTGCCCTAGGTTACTATATTGATTCAATTGCAATTTGCAGAGATGGAATTGTAATTGGGTTTTCATAATTATCATTCTTAATTACTATTATCGTTATTGATATTTGGAGAGATCGAATCTCATACCGGTAAAAGTTATCTAATTTGATTTGCAGACATGAAATCTTATTTGAGGATAAGTGAAGATAATGATTCAAAAGATTGTTCAATTGTGAATTAATTGATAGTTGTATAGGAATAGGTTGATGAACCCTAAGGTTCAACATATTTCTCTAATCGTTAACAACAGTTCATTACTCGCTTTTAATTTATTGTTTACTTTTGATATTATTAGAATCATAAAACAATCCAACTCAATTTTCCTAACTCAAAAATAAACAACTATAGAACGGCAGTGATATTAACCAATCCCTATGGATACGATATATTACCGAAAATATTTACCCAAAAATACTTTCAACAAATTGGCGCCGTTGCCGGGGATTGGTGTCAATATTGCACGCATTGCAATAGTTTTCTATTTTGAGTTATTTCCTTATTTTTAGTTATTTACTTAAATTTAGATTTTTAGTTATTTACTTAATTTTAGATTTTTAGTTTAGTTCCTTAATTTTAGATTTTTAGTTTAGTTCCTTTATTTTAGATTTTTAGTTAATTACATTATTTTAGATTTTGTTATTGCAATAGTGTTTTAATTTTTATTTTTGTATAATTTTTTTATCTTGTTATTTCACTTGTTTGCTAGTTTTATAGATGTTTGTTTGTCAGAATGTTTGACCCAAATACAAATGACGCGATTCATGCTCAAAACGAGATCCTTTTTCAACAAATGGAGTATCTCTTTCAAAGTGTGTCACAGTTCACACCTCAAGTTAGTGAGTTTCATGATATTGGATGGGGCATACCGGAAGATGCGATGGAGTATCAGATGGCTAACCATGAATACCAACAACAAGGGCTTTCACACTATAATCAAGGTTATCAAAGAGGACCCACTGAGTTAGAGGAAACTATGAATCAATTCATGCAATTCTCTTTAGCCATTCAACAAAATCGGGAAACGCAAGATATTCAACTTACCAAATTCTTCACCGAGCAAAACGTAAGTCAAGTCTCAACTTTTCAAAACCCTATGACTTGTGTAGAAACCTGCAATGCTACTTCTATAAGGAGTGTAAAAGTGATTGATGAGGAAGTTGAAAACAATGATGATGACAAGGAAGATGTTGTTGAAAAGGATAATATAGAGCATGTAAACATCAAGAAAAATATAGAAAGTGAGTATGAGCTCTCAATGAAGCTACCTTATCCAAGACCTCCTAAAAAAGTAGATGATATGTTAGTCGAAGGAACAAAAAAGGAGGATATAATTAAAGAAGTTGTGAATGAGTTAGAAACTTCAAAAGTTGAAACTTTTTCAAAAGAGAAGATGGTGGACTTAGAGTTGAAGAAGAGTAGTAATGCAAATGAGCATAAACTCTCATTGGAATTACTTCCTCCACAAGTTCCTAATAAAGAAGGGAAGGAGAGTCATTGCTTTCAACCAATGGAAATGTTTAGCAGTTTGCAAATCACCATCCCATTTTTAGAAGGTTTAGAGTTAAAGCCAAAATGTGTCAAATTCATCAAGGATAGGTTCTCACAGAAGAAGAAATTAACGGATAAGGAGGTTATCTCTCTTGAGGAGAGGAAAAAACAAATGAAGGAAGAGAGATCGCGAGTTGAAGTGGTAAGAATTAAGGATGAAGAAACCAAACAAGCAAACATGAAATACTTTTGGGGCTTCACATTGGTAAGAAAAGTGCCAAGAAAACGAGACAATGGTTGATGATTCAACCATGAACCGTCGAGCCATGCGACGTTAAACGAAGCGCTTCGTGGGAGGCAAACCACGCTTCTAATGTTTTATTTTGTTTTGTTTATTTTTATTTCAGGAAATAATAAGGGAACCTTTCTGGTGAAAGCTAGGAAGAGGCAATTGATATTGCAATACCCTCTGTGAGTTAACCCTCTCGGGCTTGTTAAGAAACATTGAGGTCAATGTTTAGTTCAAGTTTGGGGGTGGATTTACTCTTTTGCATTTTTCAATTTTATGCTTTTATGTTTGTTATTTGCTCCCAGTTAGAGTAAGTAGTCCCATAACAAAACGAGAATCTCAAGCGAAGTATCAACAATGAAGCAACATGTATGAAAGTGGTAGGAAGTGAATGTTCAAAATTTTTCAGTTTCACTCTCTTTTTCAATAAGTAACAAAGCAGGTATGAATTTTCAAACTCAAACTCTTAATGTGTGCAATGAAACTTAAGGTGTTAGTAAATACTGTCAGAAGTTCTTTATGGTACATTGTTTATTGGATCAGCTTAGCCTTAACCATTGTGAGGAAAGCTTTCCATTGTTTACTATATGCAGGAGACCATCAATTGTCTTGACTTGTTTGTATCATGCTAAACCGGTTGTTGCATCGTTTGTGGAAATCTGTGAAAGTGATTTAGGCACTTGTTTGAATCTGAGAGTTCTTTTAGCCTATTCCAATGTAAAACTTAATTTCTTCTGTGAGAGTGTGATCTTTTGCTAACCATTCTTTGAGCCTGAGGTCAAGATAAGCATCATAATATGCACCAAGGAAAATACCTGGTGAGTTTTGATCTCAATAAAAAGTTTTGTTTTGGATCATCAACCATAAAATTTGGTGATGTGTTTTCTTTTTGACCCTTCTTAGAAAGTAGGGGAGCATTCATATAATCTGAATACAGGTTGATCTCCAAGTTGGGGAGAGTCACATTCAAAAGAAGAGTAAGTACTTATGGTAACCGGTGAAAAAAAAAAAGTCGTAGCTTGAAAAAAAAAAAGAGAGAAGTAACAACGTTTGAATATAACGATTGTTGAAGAAAAGAAAAAAAAAGAAGAACCAAGCTACGAATGAATGAAAAAAAGATGGACAGATAAAGGAATTAGAGTTTTAGAGAAAAAGAAATAAGTTATGAATTGGATGCTTCCCTATAGTAGGAACAACCTTTGATTATCTTCTTTTCTTTGAGTCTAAACCACATTACAACCATAGAAAGACCTTCTGATTCTCAGATTCCACAGTACTTGATGCTAGCAATTTGGTGAACGTATGATATGGATTTTTGTTGACTTAATTGTTTGGATGAGTGTTTAACCCCTCTTTGAGTCATCATATTTTCTGATGAGAGTGATTAGTGCTGGTTCAAGCAATTGTGTAGTGTTTTGAACTTCTGGAGGTAATTTGCTTTCAAAGTTTGTTTCATGTGTATATTCTGAGTTTGCAGGTAGAAGAGGAGTATTTGACTTAGTTACTAGATTGAACCACTTGAGAAAAACTTTTTGAAAAACTTGTTGCGCGATTGTCGGTAAACTTGGCTGGAGGTAAGTAATTTTGTTTAGGGACAAACAAAACTCTAAGTTGGGGAGAGTTTGTTAGGAGTAAATTAATGGTAAATTCATGTGTTAATAGAAGTAATTTAGTCTCCAAACCAATGCAGAATGTGATAAATCCATAGGTTTTTATTAAGAATTGAACTGAACAAGTTTAGTTCGTGCGTAAAGCAAATCGAATCACTTGTGGGTGTTATTGTTGCAGGTTTTGAGCTGAATTGGAACTTAAGAAGAACATGAGGAGGATAGAGAGCTTGAAGTCTCAAAGGCAAAGGAAAAAGTTGGTTTTTGCAAAGGTCGCGCCGCGAGAGTTCTTCCTTGCGCCGCGAAAATATCTCTGTTTGAGGGGCGCGCCGCGCCAGCCCGTTGTCGCGCCGCGGCCTCGGCGTTAAAAGCCCAAAAATTCTGTTTAAAAGCCCTAGCTTCCAAGAGAAAAAGGGGGGTTAGAGAACTTTGGGAAGAGCGAAATTAGGAGAGCAATCTGAAGGTGCAGCCACAATCATCAATTGAAGACCAATTCTCTATCAAGCGAAGACATTCCTTTGATGAAGATGAATTCTTCCATTAATCTTTGTGTGTTCTTCATGTCTATGGAGAGCTAAACCCCTCGTGTTGAATCTAAGGTAGTAGTTAACCTATGAATATACAATACCATTAATTAATTCCTATGAACAATTGTTTGAATTCATTATCAATAAGAAATCTTGTTTTTATTCTTAAATTATCGTTGAATCTTTGATCGAAAGAAAGGATTTAACTTTTGCCCTAGGTTACTATATTGATTCAATTGCAATTTGCAGAGATGGAATTGTAATTGGGTTTTCATAATTATCATTCTTAATTACTATTATCGTTATTGATATTTGGAGAGATCGAATCTCATACCGGTAAAAGTTATCTAATTTGATTTGCAGACATGAAATCTTATTTGAGGATAAGTGAAGATAATGATTCAAAAGATTGTTCAATTGTGAATTAATTGATAGTTGTATAGGAATAGGTTGATGAACCCTAAGGTTCAACATATTTCTCTAATCGTTAACAACAGTTCATTACTCGCTTTTAATTTATTGTTTACTTTTGATATTATTAGAATCATAAAACAATCCAACTCAATTTTCCTAACTCAAAATAAACAACTATAGAACGGCAGTGATATTAACCAATCCCTATGGATACGATATATTACCGAAAATATTTACCCAAAAATACTTTCAACAACGTCCAAATTAAGCATATACTTATTTTCCGGGCGTTACAACTCTCCCCCACTTAGAAGATTTCCGTCCTCGGAAATATCCCAAACACAAACAAACTTAGATACGCTCTTGTATCCGACTAACCAACTATCAAGCCACGAAAGCAACGACACAATCAGCACCAACAACGAATCACTCTCGCTAAAAGCAAAACAACCAAAACACAACAACGACAACGAGATGCAATGCCCATACAATGCACTCATCGACTAACACCAAAACACAAGAAATAATCAAGACACAGACAACAACCCGGTCGCACAACATCCAAATAACCATGCCAAGACATAGCAGTCAAACATGTAACCAAAACATCTGGTGGTCTTATAATTCCTACCACATCCACTGTCCACAATTTGAACTCTAACAATTCATACACACACGAACTGCGTCATTTCACGCTTCCGATGCGCACTCTGATTTCCCACAACAAACAGATTTACCAATTTCATAACCATCCTCCAGCTCTTTCTAGCATTCACCAGAAACTCATTATTCTCTCTTAACATACTCAACCTCTTAATATGCTGTGTCAGCTTGCACACCAGACAAAAGTCTTTGTATTATCCAATCAAAGGCAAAAAGCTAATCCAAACACATCCTTGTTTCACAACACAAGCCCTCATAGATCCGTCCTCTCAGTCTGACCATCCGTTTGAGGATGATACGCCAAATTCAAACGCAACTTCGTACCCAAAGTACCTTGTGAACCCTCTCAAAATTTCAAAAATAAACCTCGGATCTCAATCTGAACAATACATTTCGAAACACCATGCAAACAAACAAACCAACAAACATCTTTATCAACATACCACCCGCCAGTACTCCCATCGGTTAATCCATTCTTATCGAAATAACATGAGCAGATTTCGTCAATATATCCACAATGACCCAAATCGCCTCACAATTACTCAACGTCCTCGGCAAACCAGAAACAAAATCCATAGAAACGCTATTCCACTTCTACTCAGGAATGGATAACAGTTACATGAAACCAGACGACTCCTGACAAGTCAAACACAAATAAATGTTAGAACAAGATTTGTTCTTATCAATTATCTTAGTTTTGATGATAACAATAATATGAATTTTGCTTAAGATAATATGGTACTCTAATCCAATGCAATTTCCCTTTCAGGAAATATATATAAAGAGTACGCATAATTCAGCGCTCAGAAGATGTGTCTCAAATGGTTCAGCATGCAACATCAGAACATGGTCTGGCAAGACATCAGAAGATGGTCGAAGCAGAATCAGAACATGGGTCTATGGAAGCATCAGAAGAACATGAGATCAGAAGCACTGAAGATCAGAAGATGGTATCACGCTCAGAAGCACTTCAAGGTCAGAAGATCAGAAGATGCTGTGCACCAAGCTGTTTGACTCTGATGATATTCAAACGTCGTATTCACAAACATCAGATCAGAAGGAAGTACACGTGGCAGACTACGCTGACTGACAAAAGGAACGTTAAAGCTACTAAAGGCTACGTCAGTAGACACAGCGTGAACAAGGCTCGAGGTAGTTGACAAAAGCGTATAACATTAAATGCAAAGCTGTACGGAACACGCAAAGCATTAAATGCATTCAACGGTCATCTTCTCAACGCCTATAAATATGAAGTTCTGATGAGAAGCAAGTAGAACGATTTCGCACCAATACAATTCAAATTAACTTGCTGAAACGCTGTTCAAATCAAAACTCAGAATCTTCATCTTCATCAAAGCTCACTACATTGCTGCTGTAATATCTTAGTGAGATTAAGCTTAAATTGTAAGAGAAATATCACAGTTGTGATTATCGCTTTTAAGAAGCATTTGTAAACTCTTGAATAGATTACATTAAGTTGTAAGGAACTAGAGTGATCAGTTGATCAGTATACTCTAGGAAGTCTTAGCAGTTAGCTGAGCAGGAAGTCTTGGCAGTTGGCTGAGCAGGAAGTCTTGGCTGTTGGCTGAGCAGAAAGTCTTAGGAGTGAACTAAGCCTAGAGTGATCGTGTTGATCAGTAGACTCTAGAAAAGTCTTAGGAGTGAACTAAGCAGTTGTTCCTGGAGTGATCAGGTTGTGATCAGAAGACTCTGGAAGACTTAGTTGCGGCTAAGTGGAAAACCATTGTAATCCGTGCGATTAGTGGATTAAATCCTCAGTTGAGGTAAATCATCTCTGCGGGGGTGGACTGGAGTAGCTTCGTTAACAGCGAACCAGGATAAAAATAATTGTGCATTTTATTTTTATCGCTCAAGATTTTAAGTCACACTTATTCAATCCCCCCCTTTCTAAGTGTTTTTCTATCCTTCAATTGGTATCAGAGCGCCGGTTCTAAGGTGCAAGCACTTAACCGTGTTTAGAAAAGATTCAGGAAGAGAAAAACGCTTCATTTAAAAGATGGTTGATGAAAGTGAAAGGACTATACCTACACCTGCATCTACATCTGGCTCTGCTGAGCAATACAACGGTAACAATGGTTATACTAGACCGCCGGTATTTGATGGTGAAAACTTTGAATACTGGAAAGATAAACTGGAAAGTTACTTTCTGGGTCTAGATGGTGATCTATGGGATCTTCTGATGGATGGTTACAAACATCCAGTAAATGCCAGAGGCGTGAAGCTGTCAAGGCAAGAAATGAATGATGACCAAAAGAAGCTTTTCAGGAATCATCATAAATGTAGAACTGTTTTGCTGAATGCTATCTCTCATGCTGAGTATGAGAAGATATCTAACAGGGAAACGGCCTATGACATATATGAGTCCTTGAAAATGACTCATGAAGGAAATGCTCAAGTCAAGGAGACAAAAGCTCTTGCCTTAATCCAGAAGTATGAAGCCTTCAAGATGGAGGATGATGAAGACATTGAAAAGATGTTTTCGAGATTTCAAACTCTGACTGCTGGATTGAGAGTTCTTGACAAAGGATACACCAAGGCTGATCATGTAAAGAAGATCATCAGAAGCTTACCCAGAAGATGGGGTCCGATGGTGACTGCATTCAAGATTGCGAAGAATCTGAATGAAGTTTCTCTGGAAGAGCTTATCAGTGCCTTGAGAAGCCATGAGATTGAGCTGGACGCAAATGAGCCTCAAAAGAAAGGTAAGTCTATTGCATTAAAATCTAATATCAAGAAATGCACTAACGCTTTTCAGGCTAGAGAAGAAGATCCTGAAGAATCAGAATCTGAAGAAGAAGATGAACTGTCCATGATTTCCAGAAGGCTAAATCAACTCTGGAAGACCAAGCAAAGGAAGTTCAGAGGCTTCAGAAGTTCAAGGAAATTTGAACGTGGAGAATCTTCTGATGAAAGAAGATTTGACAAGAAGAAGGTCATGTGCTATGAATGCAATGAGCCTGGACACTACAAGAATGAATGTCCAAATCTTCAGAAGGAAAGTCCCAAGAAAAAGGTTCATAAGAAGAAAGGTCTTATGGCAACCTGGGATGAGTCAGAAGATGATTCAGAAGATGAGCAGGCCAACTGTGCGCTGATGGCGACAGAAGATGACGGATCAGAATCTACATCAGAATCAGATTCTGAAGAGGTATTTTCTGAACTTACTAGAGATGAGTTAGTTTCCGGTCTAACTGAACTTCTGGAACTCAAGTCTCAGATCAGTCTCAAATACAAAAAGCTGAAAAAGCAATTTGAATTTGAAACAAAGAAGCTTGAGTTGGAGAATTCTGAATTAAAGGAAAAACTTTTAAAATTATCCAATAATGTTGGATCTCCTTCTGATTCAGAAAAATCCACTCCCAGTCTGAACCATATTCTGAAAGAATATGATTTAAGTTTCAGGAAGTTCCTATCTAGAAGTATTGGCAGAAGTCAGCTAGCTTCTATGATATATGCTGTGTCTGGAAACAAAAGAGTTGGCATTGGTTATGAGGGTGAAACCCCATACAAACTTGAACCTGTTGATGAAATGAAAATTACATACAAGCCATTGTATGATCAGTTCAAGTATGGCCACTCACATGATATTAGGCACACTTCACATGCACAAAGTTTTCACATTACACACACTAAGAAGCATGTGACACAACCTAGGAAATATTATGAAACTCACATTAAGAATTATCATGTTGTTCCTCCTATTGATTACAATGTTAAACCCAAGTTCAATCAGAACTTGAGAAAATCTAACAAGAAAGGACCCAAGAAGATGTGGGTACCAAAGAAAAAGATTATTTCTTTTGCAGATTCTCTTGATAACAAAGAAGACAACATTCAACATGACTTGACACCTGGATTCAAGTTGGTCTCAACACTTGAAAGGAAGAAAGATTGTCTTTCAAGTTCTGGTTCTTAAATCTGTTGAAGAAACTTTGTTTGTAGGAATTCAGAAAAGAAAGTTTATTAGTCTTGGAACCATTTGTTTTTGTCTGTCTCTGAAGCATTGATGTTTCATTCTTGATTCTACAGAATATACAAAACATTGAAACATTAATTGTGGACAAATCAGTAAACATCTGTTTTGATGATAAACTTGTTTCTGATGAAACAAAGAGCTTAAGAATTTCTGCAGATACAGTTGTGTCCTATCAGAAGCTGCAGAACAAAGAAGTAAACCTCCAGAAGCTGTGTATATCAGAAGTAATGGATCAGAAGATCATTCAGTCTTATATCTGCACACTTCAGAAGGAGTATTTCCAGAAGTGAAACTTGATCAACTCAGAAGCAGTGATCAGAATCTGAAGGCGTAAAGTCTGTTCTTATTACAGCTGTCATCTATTATCTAATGATGAACACGTGTCTGTACGGTTTGTACAAAGCGTGCAGTTGAAAAGACGCCGACCTAGGTAACTGTTTTTAAATTACTTCATTTACCACGTTCTCTCTCCTCACGTCATTCATCATTTAATAAAATTGATTTCCTTTGATTCTGGAACTGTTCAATTTTTTTGTCCCTATATATGCTTTTCAAATCATATCATACATCTTTTTCGCTCCTTTGTCTCTCTCTCTTCTTGCATTCTCTCGTTTGAAAAGTTTTTAGCCGTTTTTCTAAAAACCCTAATCGAAAACCTAGTTTGCTTCTCTTGCTCGCTTTCGTTCATTCTGCATCAATGGCTGCTTCTTCATCTCATTTTGCTGGTTCATCTACTCTTCTTCATATGCACGATGAAACACACCAGGAACTCACCCCTGTTGTTGCATGCTCCATCCCCAAAGATAAATTGGAAGTTTTGTGTGAACTCATGGTCGACTTTGATAACCTTGAAGAAAATCAATTTCATCTTAAGGAAGACATCATCTTTCAAGGATGGACCTCGTTGTTTGCTGAGTTCGTTGGACCTGTTTATCCGGATCTTGTCAAAGAGTTCTGGGTACATGCTGTGGTTGCACCAAAAGCTATTCTCTCCTTCGTCCATGGAAAGTCTGTCGTTGTTACTGAAAACATCCTAAGAGTGATGTTTGATCTGAAAAATCCTGAAGGGGCTTTTGAATTTGATCAAAGAGAAGATGTGGAAGATATTCTATCCACTCTCTATTCAAATGTCAAGAAAACTACACATGTTAAGAATTTGAAGGATATCTACAGAATCTGGACAAAGATCCTTCTCGGGTGTTTCTACCATAGGAAATCAACTCATGCCCCGGACTTCATCAGTAATGATCAAAGGTATATTCTTTATTGCATTGCCACTCAGAAGAAGGTTGATGCGATTTACATTATCTTCAATCATATGTGGAAAGAAGTAAAGGATTCCAGAAATGCCTTCAGAAAGGAAAATGCTGGAACAACCATTCCTTTTGGTAGGATTATTACAAACCTTCTGATACATTCCAAGATTGTGGAAAGTCTGGAGTCTGAAGGTATCATCAAAGATCTTGCTGTCACCACTGGATCTTGTCTGAATGCTTTCTCTTTAAAGAAGATGAAAATCATTGACACTTTTCTCAAAGTTCCTGATCCTCTAGCTGGAACAAGAACCATAAGAGAACCAGTTCTGGCTGACTTTGAAACCTTCTTCAATAGTGAGGTACCTGAAGTCAAAACTGTTTATCTGAAATCTCTTGAAGAGAATAAGAGCTTTAAAGATCAAGACAAAGGTGCCCCTTTCAAAGTAAATCGCAAGAGGGAAGAAAGAACTAAAAGAAAGCATGATTATCCTTCTGTTGTCTCTAAGAAACAAGAGGTTTCTAAAAAGGTGATTGCTAATGTTGTTAAGGCCGTATCTGATGACTTTGAGAAAAAGAAAAAGAAGAAGAAGTCAAACAAAAATGATGAGATAGTTGAAGTTGTTGAAAAGAAGATAACCAAGAAGAGGAAGATGATTATTCAAAGCTCTGATGAAGACAATATCCCTCAAGAAGTTGAAAACCAACAAGAAGTTCAGGCTTATGTCAGAAGGAAAGAAATTTCTAGAGGCAAAGCAAAGATTATTCAAGAGCCAAAGAGTAAAAAGCTGAAGAAAATGGAGGATGTGACCAAAGCGCTTCTGAAGGGTTCAAAAGGTATATGCATTTCTGAACCTATTTCTGTTCCTGCTGTTTGTTCAGAAGCTACACCAATAAAGATTGTACCTACCCCTGAACCAGAAAAGGCCTCATCAGAATCACCCGTTGTTGTCCGTATTCTTACACCACCATCTTCCCCTATACCCATTCCTTCTTCACATGCAAACAAATCCAATTCTTCTCCTCCCTCACCTTTTCCCTTCACAAAATCTCCACCATCTCCTCAATCCATTCCGTCTCCCTCACCCTCCACTAATCTTGTCTCTGACCAAGCTGTTGACAATCTTGTTCTGAACATACAACCCCTTCAAACTCTCTTTCCTTCTCAACCTTCACCCAATACCACTCTTGAACATACTCCCTCCACCTCTCAAAACAATCCTTGTGATTCTCCTTTTCCAACCTCTGCATCACATGAGCAACTGCTCCGTGATTGCAACTACACTCCCAAGCCTCGTCCTGAAGCTGAAGTGGTAGTGTTAGATTCTGATACTGAAGCAGAATATTCTTATAGGTTGGATAGAGAACCTCTTCCATACTTCACCTCCAACCCTGCCTTTTCAAAAACCCAAATAAAATCCAGCCCTGTATATCCTATTGGTGTAGTTTTTGAAAACATAAAGAAGAATCTCAGAAGTACCTTTGATACTCTCAGAATTGCTGAAGGTTCTGGATTGAATGATGTTGCTATGCGGAACTTCTGGAGGATCTTTCGCAGAAAATCAGATGCTCTGTTTTTAGAACTTCAAGAAGCCTGTGTAGCTGCTGCTCCAAGGCCTCGTGGAATTCTGAGGAATTATGAAGACTTCTGGTTTGCTCGCCTCAAAGGAAGATATCTTTTGGAAGAGAAGCCCTTTGTGGATGAATTGGAAGTATTGAGACTGGCTGCTGAAATGGAAGCAAACCCATGCAGGGACATGGTTATCTGGATTCCTGAGTATCCTGTTCTGCTTGGAGACTTCAAGACCTTATTTGACTTTCTGAGGGAAAACCCTTCTAAGAAAGACCCTAGCTTGGTCATTCCAGAAGTTGTTGACCCACCAGAAGTGGAAGGTCCCTCTGCTCCAAGGAATTTAGCTGCCATTCTTCAGGCTCTAGAGAATGGAGACTCTGAAATTCCTGCTGCAGAGTATGGAGATGCTTCTATGCAAGAAGCAGATGCTGAAGATCATGTTGCTAAATCAGACCCTGTTGAGGATATCCCAGCAAATGATACTTCTATGGAAGCTGCAGATCAACATGTCATTCCTGTGGTTGAAAGTGGTGAAACTTCTCTTGATGAACCTTCTCGTCTTGCAAGGACTCTAGAAGCGATTCAGAGGAGACAGGATGAGCAAAGTTCACTCAATGAGAAGTATGATGCTTTCATTGAGAGGCAAGAAGAACACAACAATGATGTCAAACAGATGCTGGCCAAGATCTTGTCAAGACTAGGGCCATCTTAGATTGAGTCTATGTTGTTTCTTTCTTTTCCTTGCATCTGTTTTGTTTCTGTGCATCTGATTTTTTCATCTTGTACTTCTGTACCCATTGGTTGAACCTTAATGAAATCATTTTCTTCCTCCATGTGTTCTGTTTTATACATCTGAATCTTTTTATATATACTTTTTGATGTTATGACAAAAAGGGGGAGAAAGATAAATGATAAATGATGTGATTAAATCTATCAGTTGCTGGGTAAAGGCTCCCACACATTCACTAACAAGAACTGCAAGTTCTATATGGTTTAAGTGTTTTGCAGGTACAAAGAAGTGAAGTGAATCTTCAAAGCAAACACTAGAAGCAAAACCATTGAAACTGAAGCAAGCTGAGTGCTGTCAAGCTTCAGAGATCAGAAGCAAGAAAGAAGAATGAATCAGAAGCACTGATAATAGAATTTGAATATCATTGTCTATCCTGTTCTGACAAAATTCTATTTGCCCTGATACACATAATGTTATGGCTCTGATACATTAATTGCTTTGATACATGTTTTTAGCCTAAAATGCTCTGATACATTTGGCTCTGATACATATCATGTATTTGAATATACATTTTATGTTCTAACTCGTTCATGCTGACTTTTGTCGTTTAGTTTTTGTTCTGTAACATTTCAGGATGTAGAGATGCTCAGATGATGCTCTGGTACATTCAACAATGTTCTGATACAAATCTAGCATGAAGTGATGTTAGTAGACATTCAAAGTTCTGAAGCTATCCGAGGGAAGCAGAAATCAGAAGATGTGAATGTTCTAAAAGATCCAGAAATTCAAGTTCTGAAGCTGTCCTGAATGGAAGCAGAAGTCAGAAGCTGTGAATGTTCTGAAGATCAAAGAAATTCAAGTTCTGAAGCTGTCCAATGGAAGCAGAAGTCAGAAGCTGTGAATGTTCTGAAGATCAAAGAAATTCAAGTTCTGAAGCTGTCCAATGGAAGCAGAAGTCAGAAGCTATGGATTCTCTGAAGACAGAAGCTCATATGATCGTCTCTACCGAAATAATCAGGGAAGTCTTTTATTAAAGTTCTTCGAGTATTTATTTCAGGGGGAGATTATTTATCTCAGGGGGAGATTGTTAATCTCAGGGGGAGACATATTCATATGCTTATGCTATAGCTGTGTAATTTGTCTTTTGCCGTCTACTCTTTCTGATCGCAAATTCATATCATTTATATATGTTTTTGTCATCATCAAAAAGGGGGAGATTGTTAGAACAAGATTTGTTCTTATCAATTATCTTAGTTTTGATGATAACAATAATATGAATTTTGCTTAAGATAATATGGTACTCTAATCCAATGCAATTTCCCTTTCAGGAAATATATATAAAGAGTACGCATAATTCAGCGCTCAGAAGATGTGTCTCAAATGGTTCAGCATGCAACATCAGAACATGGTCTGGCAAGACATCAGAAGATGGTCGAAGCAGAATCAGAACATGGGTCTATGGAAGCATCAGAAGAACATGAGATCAGAAGCACTGAAGATCAGAAGATGGTATCACGCTCAGAAGCACTTCAAGGTCAGAAGATCAGAAGATGCTGTGCACCAAGCTGTTTGACTCTGATGATATTCAAACGTCGTATTCACAAACATCAGATCAGAAGGAAGTACACGTGGCAGACTACGCTGACTGACAAAAGGAACGTTAAAGCTACTAAAGGCTACGTCAGTAGACACAGCGTGAACAAGGCTCGAGGTAGTTGACAAAAGCGTATAACATTAAATGCAAAGCTGTACGGAACACGCAAAGCATTAAATGCATTCAACGGTCATCTTCTCAACGCCTATAAATATGAAGTTCTGATGAGAAGCAAGTAGAACGATTTCGCACCAATACAATTCAAATTAACTTGCTGAAACGCTGTTCAAATCAAAACTCAGAATCTTCATCTTCATCAAAGCTCACTACATTGCTGCTGTAATATCTTAGTGAGATTAAGCTTAAATTGTAAGAGAAATATCACAGTTGTGATTATCGCTTTTAAGAAGCATTTGTAAACTCTTGAATAGATTACATTAAGTTGTAAGGAACTAGAGTGATCAGTTGATCAGTATACTCTAGGAAGTCTTAGCAGTTAGCTGAGCAGGAAGTCTTGGCAGTTGGCTGAGCAGGAAGTCTTGGCTGTTGGCTGAGCAGAAAGTCTTAGGAGTGAACTAAGCCTAGAGTGATCGTGTTGATCAGTAGACTCTAGAAAAGTCTTAGGAGTGAACTAAGCAGTTGTTCCTGGAGTGATCAGGTTGTGATCAGAAGACTCTGGAAGACTTAGTTGCGGCTAAGTGGAAAACCATTGTAATCCGTGCGATTAGTGGATTAAATCCTCAGTTGAGGTAAATCATCTCTGCGGGGGTGGACTGGAGTAGCTACGTTAACAGCGAACCAGGATAAAAATAATTGTGCATTTTATTTTTATCGCTCAAGATTTTAAGTCACACTTATTCAATCCCCCCCTTTCTAAGTGTTTTTCTATCCTTCAATAAACAAATCCCTTCATATCTTTCTTCATTACTTTGCCACTAAAAATGACGTTCTCAAATCTTGATACATCTTAGTAGCATCAGGATGAATACTCAAATCACCACGACGCACCTCATCCCAAGTCCTCTTTTCAAATCTGAACATTAGGAATACAAACTTGATCATGACATCCCATGATATTGCTCTTATCAATCCGAAGATCACCATCTTTATCTTTGACTAATAAATGTCATCTTATCAACCCATTCAAATCCGATTCCTGACCTTTTCTAATCTCATCAAGAATACCATAAGTAAGCTTTCACATATAAAGCTCAACACTTGAAGAAGTCTCTTTACACACCCAACTCAAATCTCACAACTGTTTCAACAATCACAATACTCGAATCATCCACATAGACGTATGCAATGGTTTCTCATATTCAACTCGTTCTGATCAAATGAATACTTCAAACTCTTGTAGTCACTTACACACACAAATCTCGATCCGAATAATTAGTGCCTTCAAATTTCCCAAACAGAAATAACAACTGCCAACTCTAGAACTTGTGACAGATAAATCCTTTCAAAAATCTTAACTTGCATAAAAGCATAAACCTCCACTTACCCCTTGAACATTCACTTCACTCAACCAAAAACTCACACAAGGAAACTTAGCAAACAACTTCTTCTTCCCAACACGGACAAAACAATTCTCAAATACTTAGCATGATCATCTTCACACTGATGATACCTATACCTCAAATCAAACTTGCAAAACAAACAAGCTCAAACCAACTTGATCCATCAAAATATCAATCCTCGAAAGTGGATACTTTTCCTTAATTGTCACTTTTCTCCATTGTATAAAATCGACACACTTGAACGAACAAACCTCTTCTCAAGAAAATCCTTAAGTTGACTCCTCAACTCTTTCAACTCAGAAGTTGGCATCCGATACGGAACCCTCTACACAACAATAGTTCTAGGAACTAAATCCGTCAAAATAGAACTCCAAGACAAAATTCCTCTTTTCGACGATGAATCAATGAAACCTTCAAGAAATACTTATACAAATGCGCAACTATCCGCAATTCCCACAATTACTCTTTCTCAAGAACATCCAAAATCATCGACAACATAAACAACGTCGTACCACCTTGCACCGGCTCATTCACTTCCAATATTATCAAACTAGCCAGATAAGTCTATCACGTCCAATACGATCCCGTCCACTATCAACAAGAGATTAAGGGTGATCAAGTCCTCAATTTGTCAATAGGTAGCCGACAATCATAATAGAGTATAAACTATCAGTGCCGACATTAATAATATTCTTTTCCAACTTTTGCTCATAGCACAGAAGCACTATGATTCCATAATTCACAAATCTCCCAAGATTATCTGAACCAGCTAACACCGACGTCCGGTAGCTACGTACCAAAACACTTCTAACAATATCTCAAAACAAAATTCCTGAGATCCTACTCATCTCTCCATACTCCTAATTCTTACTCGAGTTCCAAAACGTTTCCAACAACGTCAATAACTCCTACAACAAAGTCTACCACAATACTTTCCTTAATCATCACTACTACAATTTTATCTTATAATATCACCAATTTAATAGTGCTTATTAGTAAAGTGCTATTAAAAATTTGGCACAAAGACCTATAATAGCGCTTTTTATTCGGGCGCTATTATAGAGTATGCGCTGACAAAAAAATTAAAAATTAAGAAATGGCTTTATTAGCACTTTTTGGTAAAACGCTGTTTTTGGAACGATGCTTTGTTAGCACTTTCTAAAAGTGCTATTATACATATGTCTAAAAAAAATTTAAAAATAAAACTCACGCATCAATTTTCTAACCTATAATGTTCTGGTACTTTACTCCTCCATCTTCTAACCTAAAACCTTCTCCATCAAAAACTCACCATCAAACAACCTTCTCCATCAAAAACTCACCATTTAACAACCTTCTCCATCGTTCCAACCTAGAACCCTATTCTCTCAGTCAAATTCGACCCCATTTAGGAAGTCAGAAACCCTAAAACCAAATAAATTGTACTCATAACTCAAATATCCTAAAATCGATTGAAAAATCTTTGATTTGTTTCCAAAAATCTTCATAGAGGTTATCTTTTTTGTATCTCTCTTTATCGCCTTCTCTGTATTCCATCTCGGCGTTCTCCGTAGCCGTATTCCAACACACTGCCCTCTATAGTAATTGTTCTTCATCGGTTTGAAATCTTGTTGGTTGAGCTTTGCCATTATGTTCTTACAAGAAATCCCATAAATACTCTAATATCCCTCTTTGTCCAGCTCTTTTATTGCAACACTCTGAAAACTACAACTCTCGCGCAGTGAATCTGTAAGTAAATCCTCGTTTATGAATATGTCAAAATTCTTCTTATTTGGTTTAAGGAGTTGTTTTTTTTTATGATTAGGCATTTCTAATTGTGATTTGTTGTTTTTGGAAGGGAATTGGGTTGTTAATGTAAATTGGGATTTCTATGACTGCTACAAAATTACACTTGAAAAGTCTTTTTTCTAGGGTGGTGTAATACCCTTGGATTAGGTATATGAGCATTTTCTAAAGAACATTTGGAATAAATTCCTAACCTCATAGGGTGCACTCTTATTGAATCACTATCTAATAACTATGATGACTCGTATATTTTTCCTGAGTCAAGCATGTTTGTCTATGCTTACAAAGATGTCATCAAATCATGTTGGACTATATAGTTTCTTTTTTCTATTCATGTCATTCTTAAGATTGTTGATAGTCTTAATAGTTAATATTGTTTGAAATCACTAAGATACACTCGTGAAAGCTTCATTTTTCCTATAGCTCAATAATTCCTTCACCGAAGCTTTTCTAAGGAAGTTAGTTTCCTTGACAACTATTTTGAAAAACTTGGTTGTGGTAGCCAAGCTTATATGATAGGTGATGCTAACAATTTAGCTAGGTTGTTGTCCCTTTTTTCTTTTCTTTTGATTTTAGTTTTAATAAAAATTATTATTTTTCAATTATATCCAACAGTATTATGTTGAATCAGCATGTTCCAAGTATGTAGGAATAGGGTAAGGTCAATAACATTGATATAGTGTCTCTTATATATGCATGTATGTGGTGCTTGCAGTCTTCGAACCTTGGTGAAATAGTCCCTTGAAGTTCAGTGGTCGTTGTCTCAATCAAGTCATTTTCTTAAGGTATTAATTTAGAGGTCTCTGTTTTTTGCTTTTTTTTTTGTATTTTCTAAGGTGTGCTGCTATTGTAGTTGTGTTTTGGTCTTCGGTCCCTGATAAGGTGAAATATGCAACTATACCAAACTAGGGTTTGCTAATGGAGGATAAACTCAAAACACATACGAACAAACAAAGAGATGAATAATTTTCTTCTTCCTTTCCTTCTCCACAAGAGTAGTTTAAATACAAGCTTTAACCCTAATGGGTTACTTAAATGGGCAGGCCCAACAGCAGCAATAAAAATAAAACTAACATAAGAGTCCAACAATAATAACTAAAACAATTAATATTATTTGGTGTAAAAATCCTTCAGCCAGGTGGGCTGCTTCTTCACGCGAGTGGGCTTGTTAACATTACTCTCCGGCCCAAAGACAACCTTGTCCTCAAGGTTGGAGTTGGTGGTGGGTGGATCGAAAGCTTTGGTCCAATTGTGGAGCCCATTACGTGGTGGGGCTAGGGTTTTGTGAAGTGGAGATAAGCTGGAAACAGCTGTAGCGGCGCTTTGGGAATCCAAAGTTGAATCACGTGGGAGCTTTGAATGTTGTGGGGCCTGGCAGGTAACTTTTGCAGCTGGAGCCGTGTTGGAACAATCAAAAACACGTGAAGAGTCAGTGGGATCCAACAGTGAGGATAAGGTGAGTGGGTTTGGTGGGCTAACGGACGGCTCAGATTGGTTCTTTTGAGATCCGTTGGAGATAAGGTTTGGGAAAGTGGGATTCAAAGTACCCGACTTGAGTGGCGTGTAAGTCTTCAACACATCTCCCTTATCTTCGAGTACTCTCTCTGTCTTTGCATTATTTTTGTTCACTTCTGCTTGCTTCCGCTTCCCTTTTGTAGTCTCTTTTTCGTTCAAGTTTGTTAGCTCTTGTGAGACCCCTTTCATCATATTCTCTTCCCTCTCCGAAAATTCCTCTTCATCATCGTCGTCCTCAGTAACTTCAGGGAGCGGTGTAGAGTGAGATAACGAGTCGGTACCAAAAAAAGCACGCAGTTGTGAGACATGAATAACTGGATGTATTTTGGAGTCCGGTGGTAGATCAAGATGGTAGGCTACTTTGCCGATTCTGCGCAAGATCTTGAAAGGTCCGTAGAAGCGAGGTGAAAGTTTCTGAGAGGTGCGGCGGTGGATGGAGGTTTGACGATAAGGTTGAAGACGAAGCAAGACTAAGTCACCTTCGGCGAAGTTACAGTCTTTTCTCTTTTTATTGCTTTGAGTTTCCATTCTCTGTCTGCTTATTTTGAGATTGTGTTGAAGATTGTCTAAAATTGTTTGTCTATGTTGCAGAGACTCTTCCAGCGACGGAACGCTTGTAGATCCATGGTCATAGTCGGACAAGGACAGAGGGGTGCGTCCGTAAAGGGCTTCAAAGGGTGACATGTTGATGGCGGAATGATGTGCGGTATTATGCCAGAACTCTGCAAGATGTAAGTAACGAAACCACTTTTTTGGGTTCTCGCTGGTGAAACACCTTAAATATGTTTCTAAACAACGATTAACCACTTCGGTTTGACCGTCTGTTTCAGGATGGTACGCAGAACTGTACCGCAAGGTGGTTCCCTGGGAGTGGAAGAGTTCTTTCCAAAACGTGCTGAGAAATAATGGATCGCGATCGGAGACGATTGAAGAAGGCATGTCGTGGAGTCGGCAGATCTCTACAGAGAAGCGCAAAGCAAGATCTTTCGTGGAAAACTTTGTCGGTAACGCAATGAAGTGACAAAACTTAGTCAGCCTGTTGCAGACAACCCAGATTACGGTGTGGCCAAACGAGTTCGGAAGGTGAGTGATGAAATCCATGCTTAACTCGTCCCAGACTAACTTAGGGATGTTTAATGGTTGAAGTAATCCCTGTTTTCTAGTTGTCATGTATTTGTTCTTCTGACATACCGCACATGTCTTAATGAATGCTTTGATATCTTTGTAGATTCCAGGCCAAAGAAAAGAAGTAGAGAGGCGCGCCAGGCACGGTTTTACACTGGAATGCCCGGCAATGGGAGTAGCGTGGAACTCCTTGAGGACTGAGGAGCGTAGATCTGCAGAGTCAGGTATGAAAATGCGACCTTTATAGTAGACAAGCTCATTGTGAATGTGAAAAGTCTTTTGTAGAGAGCTATCTTGATTGATCTTCTTTATGAGACTCTTCCCTTCTTGGTTGGTTTTGTAATAAGCTTTTAACTGTGTTATGAGGTTCGGTACTGGAGAGGAAATAGAGAGGAGGACTGCAGCATCTTCTGTGTTTTTGCGACTGAGAGCATCCGCCACCAAATTAGCTTTTCCAGGTTTGTAAAATATGTCGAATTGGAAACCCTGTAGTTTAGCCGCCCATTTTTGTTGTTCGGGTGTTTGAATGGTTTGCACTAAAAGATTCTTTAGGCTTTTCTGATCAATGTAGATGTGAAAGTGACGCCCAATTAAATACTGTCTCCATTTTTTTACAGCCTCAGTGATCGCATACATCTCCCGAACATACACACTTGAAGATTGAAGACGGGTGCACAGTTTCTTGCTGAAGAAGGCTAGGGGATGCCCTTGCTGAGAAAGGACCGCGCCGACTGCAACTGCAGAAGCGTCCGTTTCCAGGACAAAAGTCTGTGAGAAGTCAGGAAGATGCAAAACTGGATTCTCTGTCATTTTTCTTTTTAATGTTGTAAAAGCTTCCTCTGCTGTATCATTCCAATGTAATCTAGTGGACTGTAATAAATCGGTGAGTGGAGCGGCGAGTGTGGCGTAATGACGGATAAATCGTCGATAAAAGCCGGTGAGACCTAAAAAACCCCTGAGAGACGTGAGAGAACGTGGCCGTTGCCAATCCAGCATTGCTTGAATCTTGGTAGGATCCGGGGTTACACCATCACCAGAAATGATATGACCTAGATAATCCACCTTAGGGACAGCAAAAGTACATTTGGAAAGCTTGGCATAAAACTGATTAGAACAAAGTAATTTTAGAATTAATTGTAAGTGAGAAACATGATCAGATAAGCAAGTACTATAGATCAGAATATCGTCAAAAAAAACTAAAACAAACCGTCTTAAGTAGGGGCGAAGTAAATCATTCATCGCTGATTGAAACGAACTAGGAGCGTTAGTTAGGCCAAATGGCATAACTAGGAACTCATAATGTCCGTCGAATGTCCTGAATGCAGTTTTGTGAGTATCCTCTATAGTAACCCTGATTTGGTGATATCCAGATCGAAGATCGATCTTAGAAAAAATAGTTGCAGATCCCAACTCATCAAAGAGTTCCTCTATTGTAGGGATAGGGAAACGGTCGCGAACTGTTACCGCGTTTAGGGCTCTATAGTCTACACAAAACGCCATGATCCGTCTTTCTTTCTAACAAGTAGGACTGGTGAGGAATAAGGGCTATTGCTAGGTTTGATAATTCCTTCCTTAAGCATGTCATTGATTATTGTGGTCATAGCTTCTTTTTGAGAGTGGGGGTACCTATAGGGTTTTACATTGATTGGGGGAGTGTTAGGCAGGAGAGGAATATGGTGGTCGTGTTGTCTAGGTGGGGGTAAACCACGAGGGGTTTGAAAAACTGAGGGAAAAGACTGTAGGATATTGCGAATTTGTGTTGGTATTGTGGTAGGTAGCGTGGAAAGGGGGTTTTGGTTGCTGGAAGTGGAATTTGAGTCTTGAGGTGGTGAGAGGGGTTGGTATAAGAGCAGGTGAAGGGAAGCAATGGAGTCTGTATGGAGAAGATGGCAGAGTTGGTTGTAAGTGGAATGAGTGGGAAGTATCTTTGGGTCGCCGGTTATGGTAATGTCATGATTTTGGTAGTTGAAAGATATTTTGGGAATTGAGAAATCAGCCATGAGAGGACCAAGGGTTCTTAACCACTCCATGCCAAGAACGACATCCGCGCCTTCGATGGGCAGAAGGTGAAAAGGAATAGTGAACAGGGTATTTTGGAGAGTAATCGGTACTTTTGGGCATAATCCTGAACAAAGTAACTTAGAACCATTACCAACCATAACAGCAAAATTAGGAATTGGGTTAGTTGGCAACTTCAAATGTTGGGCGATCCTAGGCTGTAGGATATTATGCGTACTACCCGTGTCTATCAATACTGTTACTGCCAACCCGTTGATGAGACCATTAAATTTCAAAGTCTTAGGTGAAAAATGTCCGTTAGCAGCTTGAGGTGATAATTGGAAATAAGTTTCATCTGAATTATTAATTTGAGCAGCATCCACAATCTGTTCATCAATGGTTACTATTGGCGATGAGGAGTCAGGATCTTCGTCATCCACCAATAACAATAAAAATTTTCCTGCTGAGCAGCGGTGTCCTGGGATAAACTTGTCATCGCAATTAAAGCAGAGCCCTTGGGCTCGACGTTCCTGAATCTGAGCACTCGAGAGACGTTTAATAGGCAGTTTGGGTGGGGAGTTTTGTGGGACAGGTTTTGGGGTTGTTGGGGAAGGGAATAAAGTTGAAGGGTTTGATGTAGGACGTGGAAATGTAGTGGAGAAAGCTTTCTGAATTTTTGGTTTGGATTCTCTAAGTTTGGATTCAATCAGCTTGGCAAGGCCAATTGCTTGGGAAATGGAAGTGGGTTTATGAAGAGCAATCTCATTCTGAATGTCAGGCAGTAAGCCAGAAATAAAACAATTAATAAAGGCTTCGGAGGATAAACCGACAACCTGATTGCCCAATTTTTCAAAGGCAGCTTGATATTCCACAACTGACCCGGTTTGTTTTAATTTGAATAGCTCTGCCTGATGATTAGTGTAAGTGGATGGACCAAAACGAAGTTCTAACGCCCTTGTGAAAGCAAACCAGTCCGTTAATTCCTGAGTTTTGTACATCCATTTGAACCAACTTAAGGCCTCACCTTTCATATAAAAAGACATCATGCCCAATCTGTTTTCCGGAGGTAATTGGTAAAAGTTAAAGTATTGGTCAGCCTGAAAAAGCCATTCGAGTGGGTTGGAGCCATCGAACATAGATAACTCTAGTTTTGGGGTACGGAAGGGTGGAAGTGGAGTTAAATTGGGTATGGTGTTGTAAGGTACTTGGGGGGGAAAAGGAAAAGGTTGGGTATGTGGAGGGGCTGTGAATGCAGAAGTAAAGATTGGGTAAGTGGTGAAAGGTAGAGGTATTTGGGTGGAAGAACGTGGGGTAGAGTTAATTGTGGCAGAAGTTCTTTGTGGGGTATTTGTAGGGGTGATGACATGGGAAATGGGTGCTGTAGTAAAGGGACTAGATGGAGGGGGATGAAAAATACCTGAAGAACTAGCTGGTGAACTAACAGCAGCCGCGGCGGGTGTTTGCTTCTCCTTGAGAAGTTTGCTCAGCGCCGCCATGAGTGAATCGTAGCGAGTATCCGACAGCTGTCGGTCGTTGTCCAGCCGGGTGCTGATTTGACCCAGATTCTGCTGGGTTTGTTGTAGATCTGAGTGAACCATGTGAAATCTCTCATCAAGCTGTTGCTGGGTTTCCAGCATAGCAGAATCCAAACGCATAGCTGCTGTATTTACAGCTTGTTCAATGATTTCATTAGGAGAAGGTTGGGGTGGTTTTGGAGGTGCCATGGTTCAAGATGAAAGCACCAAAATGATAAGGTGAAATATGCAACTATACCAAACTAGGGTTTGCTAATGGAGGATAAACTCAAAACACATACGAACAAACAAAGAGATGAATAATTTTCTTCTTCCTTTCCTTCTCCACAAGAGTAGTTTAAATACAAGCTTTAACCCTAATGGGTTACTTAAATGGGCAGGCCCAACAGCAGCAATAAAAATAAAACTAACATAAGAGTCCAACAATAATAACTAAAACAATTAATATTATTTAGTGTAAAAATCCTTCAGCCAGGTCGGCTGCTTCTTCACGCGAGTGGGCTTGTTAACAGTCCCTTTTAGTGTTTCTAGTGGTGACTGGTTTGAGGCACGAATCTATAGGAAACGTTCCTTTATCAATTTTGATTTTTACCCTTAAGTAACTTAATTTGAAACATTAAGTTATAGGAAAAGGTTCCATTCCAAAATCATTATTGTTGTACGAATGATTTAATGGGTAACATGTGTTCGTATTAAGAATAATAGTCTTGAGTTCAAGAAAGGAATTCTCTCATTTTATCTCTTTCTATGCTTCAATCGTTGTGGTTCTTATTTTTCGTTTTGTAAATAGTGATAGTATAGGCTGAAACTTTTTGTGAAACATTGATTCTGTTTGTAATGTCATCTTCACCAGAAACTGTTACCTCTTTTGCTACCATGTTTGTCACTGCTATTTATGATTGAAACAACTAATTAGAATTGAGTGTTACTAGGTAAACCTTGTGTTTTCTTTCTTATAACATCTAATTTTCTGGAATATCTAGATGTGGTTAACTTTTTACATTGTATTAAGGGTGAATATTGGCAGTTAAGAGCCATTAAACAAATAAGTTTATTCATAGAAAAGAGATTGTTACAATGAATAACTAGTTACACAACAAGAATGCATGTTTCAATTTAGAATGCCCATTTTTATTAATCATAGAAACAGTCACCCGAGAGGCAACAAAGTTGTGGAACTAGTAATTGGAATTTATGGATGTTCTTTATGCCACTTAATGCTTAAACTTGAAGTTTGTTTTGATAGTTGTTATTATTTTCTATTAGGAATTGAGAGGCCATCAGTTGCTAATAAGTTGAACTTAACATTCTTTAATTTGTCGATCATGCATTTTAAAAAATGGTGGCAGTTGTGTAAAGGATTTCGCAATTTTGGTTGGTATAGTTGTCGCGACATTGATTGCGATCGTCACAGTATGAATTAACCATAATTTGTTCTTTAACATAAAAATGGTGATAATGATATCAGTATTGGCACTCACATTTTTGATGGCAAAGTTGAGGTACAAGTAATTAAAATACTTTAATTAGCCAATGGAAAGTATGTTGTTTGATTCCTAATACATTCATGCATACGAATTAGCCAATGGAAAGTATGTTGTTTAATTTTTCTTGAAGCTATCATGTTTTCAATATGTATTAGATTTTTTTTATCTATTTCTATGCTATATAGTAGTATGATTATTGGAACTAATACCACTAACAAAAATAATTAAGAAGAGGAAATGAAACTATAATTACTTTTCTTTTTTGTCAAACACCTAAATCGTAGATACAGAGATATTGAATCTAAACTCTGTATTTTGGAACTCAAAATTGATTTATTATTACAAGGTAAGTATTTATAGTATTGGTATCTTAATTTATTTGAATGTTGCTGTCACATATTTGGAGAAAAAAAGTATGCATGATTAAATATAGTCCTTTTGAGTTCTTCAGTATCTTTCTTAATTGTTAGCTTTTTACTTTTTATTTGAGATGATATATTGACCTAAATAATTTTCTGAGTTTTACTGTTTATTTATTTAACTTTTATATTTGTGCCATGCATGTATAGTCAAGCATTCAGTGTCTATGAGAAAGTCAAGAGAACTTGAGGAGCACCAAGGACTGCCAAACATTCTTGAAGTGCCTATATTTTTAGCAATGGAATAAAAAAGGAATGATTTACAAAATTTGGTATGTGCTTGATCTAGGAGTTACTTCTTAGAGTTATGTAGGAATACATTTCATTTTGGATCATTTATGTTATGTCTCTCTTTAGATGTAGAAAACTTTATATAGTTTTGTTAGTTGAAATGTGAAAATTAGTTGTCTTGGAAGACCTTGAAAAAAATTAAAGAATCACATTATTTAATATTCAGTAATTTGACTTATGGTATAGGTACTAAGAATAAGGTTATTTGGTATGTATTTAGGAAGGATTAGTAGAAAAGAAAACGATTGTACGATTCAAGTTTGAATAAAATGTTTGAAAGTTTTTTTTTGGTTTATCACCACCGGTTTAGTCCGGTTCGGGGGTCAGTTCTGGCATCAAGTGGTTCCAGCCCCCTCCTGATCACAATTGCAGAGGATCGAACCGTGGTTTTCCCTACCAAGTCTAGCGCCAATCACCACTAAACCAATTAACGATTGGTAATGTTTGAAAGTTTTAAGGCTATAGAGAAATGCTAGTATCATGTTAAAATTGGAACTAGATTAATTTTTTAATATATGTCAAATACTATAAAGGGGGTGTGGATGGATGATTAAAACAAGTTTTACTTTTCAGTGAGTTCACGTAAGCATTAATTTTTTTTCAAAAAGGAGGTTTTCAATAGCGCTTTTTAAAAAAATGCTATTAAAGAAAGGGTCTATGATAACGCTTTATGGAAAGACGCTATTAAATCATGGTTTCGATAGCGCTTTATGAGAAAACGCTATCAAATCTTGGTTAAAACATGCTTATCAGCTCCAATGTAGGATATGATAGCGTTTATATGAAAGTGCTATTAAAGACTACACTTTTGATAGCGTTTTTAAAGCGCTATTGTAGATAGTCAACCTTTAATAGCAGGAGCTTTAATAGCGCTTAAAAATGCTATTAAAAACCAAAATAAGCGCTATTAAAAGACTTTTTTGGCATAGTGCATTGATCCAACAACGACACCTCACACAAGGCTACTCAAATAACAACTTCACAGTCCATCAGTAGCGTTAGAGCATCACAACTTTCTAAATTCCATTCCTTAGAAATAACCAAAATATACTCCGAGACACTCTAACTTGATTAACAATCAAAGTCTTAAGTCCAAGTCGCCTTCACTTCAGAAAACAACAAATTCCAACAACACTAGTACTGCTGCCCTCAGTAGCATACTAACATCTTGCAACTGAAACATATCCGAGAAGCATATGTTCTCCCCCACTTAGCTGCAAACCACTCCTGCATACATCCGACTAGAGGCACAACAAGTACTGATAGTGCTCCACACACTTATCACATACTGAGGAATTAAACAACATTAGACAACACTGGCCGGACAGACCGACCTGCTCTGATACCACTAATGTAACACCCCAATTCTACCCAGAGCATTTAGGCAAGAAAATATCAGAGTATTAAAAAAATTTCATACAACACAATTAGGATGTTACACTAAGTAACCAAACAAACACCTAGAAAATAAACGGACATCAACGATGCCAAAAGCATACACACCTGCCAATAAAATGATACATAACACACGGAAGATATGAACATATATATATACATATATCTCTCACTCTCAAAGAGGAGTTTTCCAAAATAAAGTGTTTACAATACACATCAACACATTATCACATATACATGTTCAAAGAGTCATATATAAATAAATAACAACTGACTCCCGACTCCCCGGTGTTACGTATCAGAGCAACTGACAAGACCGACTGGAGAACTACCTCTTCCAAAAGACTCCCAAAGCGGCTAATCTGCAGGATGCCACTCAAGCATCAAATCAGCAGAAGGGTGAGAATATAATTCATAATGAAAGCATGACAATTATAGTAATGCCAATAAGTATCATCAAGAATCATACAACAAAGTAATCCACTCATTCAACCACAATCAATATATAAGTAATGTGACACATGAATGATAACATAAATTATACAGACAGACAATGATGAATGAGACTCGACTATGCATATGCATGTGGTACCAAATCCGGAGTAAAACTCCCCTTGTCATTATGACAAATACACCTTTGCCGAGCATTATGCTGGGACTTCTTTCCCTCAGGAAAATACACCTTTGTCGAGCATCAAGCTACGACTAAACGTCATCGAGCATTTAGCCCCCACTGATGACCTCTTGCCACTCGGGCAAATACACCTTTTTACCGAGCATTAAGCCCCCACTGGTAATAATTGCCAATTCAGGCCACCTGCTAATAGCATTCCGCCATTAACGTAATGAAATGTTATGCTGTGCAAATATATGACTCTATTACACGACAACAACATCATCAACAATATAACACGGTCACATACCCACGATACACTGTTTATATTCTATCCAAAAGGATACATCACCAATTAATAACATCGTTATCAATTACATCACACCATAATTACCACACAGGCATTAATAAGCACACAACACACATTCACCGTCAAAACATACTAGCCACATCGGCATAAATGATCGCATAATTGCATCACATCAAATTAATATTGGCCATTGGCCCACAACTCCATCAATACATCATCAACAAGTTGTAATAACAACAATTCAACAATGATAATACATCATTCTCATAACAACATTTACTTGCCATAAGGCCACACATCATGTTAATAACAAACAACCAAACATCGTCTCACATCAAGAACGAACATTCATTAATACATAACACATATGAACATGATCTCATGTTATCGACAACTAATCACATACCTCGTACCATTACGACAACATTCACACAACACATCGTCATGATTTATCATGCACTAGTTCACAAAACCATTTATGCAAATCAACCAACCACTACGATTATTTACCAATCATATCGCGCATATAAACAATTATGTGTTTTCATCAACAACACCTCATAACTAACTAATAACAAGCTAACCAAGCCTATACTATCATATAGAACATCCAACTAGCTTCCTAACACTTTGAACGGCGTACGAAACGGAGCTACGGATCAAAAGTTACAAGGTTCCAAAGTTTTGGAAAAACAGAAAAAGCTGTCATCCGCTTCAGCTCCGCTCAGCGGACCTTCGCAGAGAATTTTCTGCAACAGAACCTCCGCTCAGCGGACCCACCTCCGCTCAGCGGACCTGCGTAAACCCAGAAAAAACCAGAACGCACCAGAACTGTTCCAAGCCCCTTATACCCACCAAAACCACTCCCAAACATCATTATAACACCAATACAACACATACAAACCATAGAAACAACCTAACATCAAACTTTTCATGGTTGATTCATCAATCTATCTCAAAACCTAACATTTTATCCAAACTCAATCAAGCCATAGAAATGGAAAAGAAAGCATGATCAATGAAGGTATCTATCATCATACTACACATACACACCACAAAATCATGTTTATAACTTCTAAACTCACAAAACTCACAATCCACCATTGTTGTCCAAGCATAGAAATGAACAAGAACAAGAACAAGAACAAGACTATAAGAATCATACATCCAAGATAAATTAGATTCACCCCCTTACCTTGCTATTGTGACGATCGGCAATCGATTCGGTTGAGAATCCTCCACTTTCTCTTGTTTTTCCCCTTTGCTCTTCTCCTTCCTCTCTTCTCTTTCTTTCTCTTCTTTTTCTTTCCATCCCTTTTCTCCTTTCTCACAATATTTCTTTCTTATAAAGAAAATATCTATCCCGCGGAAATGACCAAAATGCCCATACGCTCAAATATCGTTCAAACGCCCCAAAACGCGGAATATTACCTTAATGATATTTCTAGTACCAAAAATATGAAAACCTTCAATTAAATATTAGTCCGCCATCCCGAACTAATACCGACTGAAACGACTCCAAAAACGGTAAAATTCCAATAGACGTCACAAACGTCCAAATTAAGCATATACTTATTTTCCGGGCGTTACAACTCTCCCCCACTTAGAAGATTTCCGTCCTCGGAAATATCCCAAACACAAACAAACTTAGATACGCTCTTGTATCCGACTAACCAACTATCAAGCCACGAAAGCAACGACACAATCAGCACCAACAACGAATCACTCTCGCTAAAAGCAAAACAACCAAAACACAACAACGACAACGAGATGCAATGCCCATACAATGCACTCATCGACTAACACCAAAACACAAGAAATAATCAAGACACAGACAACAACCCGGTCGCACAACATCCAAATAACCATGCCAAGACATAGCAGTCAAACATGTAACCAAAACATCTGGTGGTCTTATAATTCCTACCACATCCACTGTCCACAATTTGAACTCTAACAATTTATACACACACGAACTGCGTCATTTCACGCTTCCGATGCGCACTCTGATTTCCCACAACAAACAGATTTACCAATTTCATAACCATCCTCCAGCTCTTTCTAGCATTCACCAGAAACTCATTATTCTCTCTTAACATACTCAACCTCTTAATATGCTGTGTCAGCTTGCACACCAGACAAAAGTCTTTGTATTATCCAATCAAAGGCAAAAAGCTAATCCAAACACATCCTTGTTTCACAACACAAGCCCTCATAGATCCGTCCTCTCAGTCTGACCATCCGTTTGAGGATGATACGCCAAATTCAAACGCAACTTCGTACCCAAAGTACCTTGTGAACCCTCTCAAAATTTCAAAAATAAACCTCGGATCTCAATCTGAACAATCCTTTTTCAGGTTAGTTCAATCCTTTTTTCTGTTGAATATCTGTTAGTTTTCAGTTAGGAATCGGTTGCATTCTATTAGAGCTATTAGGAAAGTTAGAAGCTGATTCTGTTAGGTTTGGAAGTTAGTTATACATGTTAGGAGTTTGTTACAAAACTGTTTTTTTCTGTTATATCTGTTAGAAATGCTGTTAGAAGCGGTTAGGATTGGTTATAGGTGGTTAGAAAGTTAATAACAGTTAAGTGAGAACTGAAAATAGGTAGCTATAAGGCTGTTATTGGGCTGAATGCCATACTTGTACAGAGCAGACACAGAATTATATAATGCACTTTGAATCCGACACCAATACGGAACACTGAATGGGCGATTGCAAGAACCAGTACCATACAAAAATAGGAAAATGGGCATCGTACTATGATAATGCTGTACTGGAGAGTGGAAGATGTAGTTAGTAATAATTAGTCCCTCCTAACAATGAGTTTGGGAGCAGACAGTTATAAGTTAATTGGGCCAGTTTATGTTGACAATGGATTGAATGCGTAGACTCGCGCTCAGCCCTTCATTCGAGTCTCATGATCATACCTTAAAATGAACATTCACACTAGAATCTGTTGTGTAAGACTGAATTACGATTTTCTGGAACTGAATTTATATTGTCGCACAGACTCGGATTCTGGATACTATTGTACTGCCATTTGTATTTATTCTTCTTGGTATTGAATGATATTCTGAATATATACTGTATGTTATATGTTCACTGATATGGCAGGTCACATAGGTAGAGCGTGATTCTTTTTGTCATGCGTTAGATTTGTCTGAGAAATGGCATAGGACACGAGGTCACGTATGAAGAGCTGACGCAGGTTTAGTAACTTTGTCTTCATGGCTAGAAATGAATTTTTGTGGTTTATGAATATAGTTAAATGAAATGTTAGGTTTGAATCGGTAGGGACGGTTAGTGAAGCTGGCTTTGTTTCGGTTCTTTTCTTTTTGTATGCAGTGGCTGGAAACTCGATTGAAAATGTTGTGAATGAAGTTTGAAATTAGTAATGGCGGAACGTGAGATTGAATTTTTTTCAATTGAGATTGTTTCTGGTTTTTATTTTGTGATATGCAGGTTTGTTGAATTGGTATAACATGAAGGTTGGAAGGTTATGAACAAAGCTTGAAGAATAGTATCGACACATGAAGATTCAAGGATAGACTTAGGATGAATTTAAGATTTTTTGTAATGAGTTGGTTTTATGTAATGTTTGGATATTTGAGTGAAAGAACATGATTTTTGTAATGAAATTGGGAATGGATAAGGAATGATGTTTGGCTTGAAACAACTTTGTGACATCCTTTTTCATGTAAATCTCTAGAAATTATGAATGGTATTTGAATGTATTTGAATGATGTCTTGTAACATAGTGAATCATGACTTTTGTAATGACTTTCTCCCTTGGAATTTGAGTGTCATATCCATATACTCTTTCATTTTGAATTTTCAATTATCTCCTCCACTTTTGTGATTTGAATTTAAAACCTTTCTTCCGTATGCTTTTACTCACATTTCAAAACCTCTTCAATTTTCTACTTGACCAAGCATCATAAGGTAAAAATCCCAGATAATCCATTATGGTTTTTTTTGTTGTCATAAAGTCAACCCTCCATGGTTGACTTTGACCAAAAGTCAAAATTTCATCAAATGTCTTCAAAAATTCAAAGTGGCCCAATACAATCCCTAAATGAACGAGTCCACACTCTTTTAACGAAGCCCCAGTCGAATAGCTTGTATTCCAAATAATCAAATGAACCACACTTTGAATTGGAGAATGAATTAGATGAAACCCTAACAATAAGATGACCATAGGTACAACCTTGAAAATTCGCCAGTTGACACACGCACAGTGAAATGAACCCCGATCCATGATTAGTTGAAAATCTAAATAGAAACAAGCCTGCACAAAGTATGAACTTCAAGCCATGTGAAACCTCAACTCTATCTACAACCTCGATCCCTTGCCAAGCTTATTGATTAATGATGCATGATGTTATGTTGATGCCCTAATGGAGGGATGCATATGAATGTGGAGTAAAAACCAGTTAGGAATAAATATGTGGGCAAATTTTGGGGTGCAACAGCTGCCCCTATTTAGTCATCTTAAACCTGAAGGTGAGATTGGCGTTAGCCTTTCGAACATTCTAGGTAGAAGAAGATTAAAAACTAAAGTACCAAAAAATTTGCACTCAGAGTAACTGATGGATGACATTTTTTCTTTTTTGGATGCCTCCACTTAACAAGCTTCGGCAGGTAACGGTGTGATATTCCCACAGGATTTCCTCGAAGGAAAGAGAAGAATTGATGATGCCTATTTGCAACAGGCAGGTGCAAGAGATTGATTTCCCATGACACTTTTTTTGGGAGTATATGACAAATACCCGCAACTCAAAGATTGGGACACTCACGACTCAAAGTCGGAAACTCAGAACTCACAACTCAAAGATTGAAACTCACGACTCGAGGTCGGAAACCCAAAACTCACAACTCAACGGATGGAATCTCAAAACTCTCAAATCAACGGTTCGAAAACTCATAACTAACGGTTGGAAACCCCGAACTCACAACTCAACGGTAGGAAAACCAAGGACTCACAACTCAACGGTTGGAATCTTCACGACAAAGGATCGGAAACTCACGACTCAAGGTCGGAAAACAAAGGACTCACAACTCAACGATTGGAATCTTCAGGATAAAAGGTCGGAAACTCGCGACTCGAGGTCGGAAAACAAAGGACTCACAACTCAACAGTTGGAATCTTCACGACAAAAGGTCGGAAACTCACGACTCGAGGTCGGAAAATAAAGGACTCACAACTCAACGGTTGGAATCTTCACGACAAAAGGTCGGAAACTCACGACTCGAGGTCGGAAAAGAAAGGACTCGCAACACGACGGTTGGAATCTTCACGACAAAAGGTCGGAAACTCATGACTCGAGGTCGGAAAACAAAGGACTCATAACTCAACGGTTGGAATCTGAACTGGATCTGAAGTGGTATGCCGATAACCACCGGACATGAACGGGGGGGACTAATCTGAAGGATAGAAAAACACTTAGAAAGGGGGGGTTTGAATAAGTGTAGCTTTAAAAACTTGACAGATAAAAATAAATTGCACAGTTATTTTTATCCTGGTTCGTTGTTAACTAAACTACTCCAGTCCACCCCCGCAGAGATGATTTACCTCAACTGAGGATTTAATCCACTAATCGCACGGATTACAATGGTTCTCCACTTAGTCAGCAACTAAGTCTTCCAGAGTCTTCTGATCACACACTAATCACTCCAGGAACAACTGCTTAGATACCCTCTAAGACTTTTCTAGAGTATACTGATCCACACGATCACTCTAGTTACAACCTGCTTAGAAAACCTCTAAGACTTCCTAGAGTATTCTGATCCACACGATCACTCTAGTTCCTTACAACTTAATGTAATCAATTCTAAGAGTATTACAAATGCTTCTTAAAAGCGATAATCACAAACTGTGATATTTCTCTTAACGTTTAAGCTTAATCTCACTAATATATTACAACAGCAATGTAGTGAGCTTTGATGAAGATGAAGATTCTGAGCTTTGAATTTGAACAGAGTTTCAGCAAGTTAATAGGCGTTGTTTTGTTCAGGATCGTTAACCTTGCTTCTCATCAGAACTTCATATTTATAGGCGTTGGAGAAGATGACCGTTGAGTGCATTTAATGCTTTGCGTGTTCCGTACAGCATCGCATTTAATGTTATACGCTTTTGTCAACTACCTCGAGCCTTGTTCACGCTGTGTCTACTGACGTAGCCTTTAGTAGCTTTTAACGTTCCTTTTGTCAGTCAGCGTAGCTTGCCACTTGTACTTCCTTCTGATCTGATGTTTGTGAATACAACGTTTGAATATCATCAGAGTCAAACAGCTTGGTGCAAAGCATCTTCTGATCTTCTGACCTTGAAGTGCTTCTGAGCGTGATACCATCAGAACTTCAGTGCTTCTGTTCTCTTGTTCTTCTGATGCTTCCATAGACCCATGTTCTGATTCTGCTTCGACCATCTTCTGATGTCTTGCCAGACCATGTTCTGATGTTGCATGCTGAACCCTTTGAGACAAAGCTTCTGAGCGCTGAATTATGCGTACTCTTTATATATTTCCTGAAAAGGAAATTGCATTGGATTAGAGTACCATATTATCTTAAGCAAAATTCATATTATTGTTATCATCAAAACTAAGATAATTGATCAGAACAAATCTTTTTCTAACAATCTCCCCCTTTTTGATGATGACAAAAACATATATAAATGATATGAATTTGCGATCAGAAAGAACAGACGGCAAAAGACAAATTACACAGCTATAGCATAAGCATATGAATATGTCTCCCCCTGAGATTAACAATCTCCCCCTGAGATAAATAATCTCCCCCTGAAATAAATACTCGAAGAACTTTAATAAAAGACTTCCCTGATTATTTCGGTAGAGACGATCATATAAGCTTCTGTCTTCAGAGAATTCATAGCTTCTGACTTCTGTTTCCATTGGACAGCTTCAGAACTAGAATTTCTTTAGATCCCTAGAACACTCACAACTTCTGATTCCTGCTTCCATCTAGGACAGCTTCAGAACTTGAATTTCTTTGATCTTCTGAACATTCACAGCTTCTGACTTCTGCTTCCATCTAGGACAGCTTCAGAACTTGAATTTCTTTGATCTTCTGAACATTCACAGCTTCTGATTTCTGCTTCCATTTAGGACAGCTTCAGAACTTGAGTTTTCTGGATCTTTAGAACATTCGCAGCTTCTGATTTCTGCTTCCCTCGGATAGCTTCAGAGCTTTGAATTTCTACCAACATCACTTCATGCTAGATTTGTATCAGAACATTGTTGAATGTACCAGAGCATCATCAGAGCATCTCTACATCCTGAAATGTTACAGAACAAAAAACTACACGACAAAAGTCAGCATGAACGAGTTAGAACATAAAATATATATTCGAACACATTATATGTATCAGAGCCATATAGGCTAAAATAATGTATCAGAGCAAATAGAATTTTGTCAGAACAAATAGACAAATATGGATCAAATTCTATTATCAGTGCTTCTGATCTTTGAAGCTTGACAGCACTCAGCTTGCTTCAGTTTCCATGGTTTTGCTTCTTGTGTTTGCTTTGAAGATTTTCTTCACTTCTTTATACCTGCAAAACACTTAAACCATATAGAACTTGCAGTTCTTGTTAGTGAATGTGTGGGAGCTTTACCCAGCAACTGATAGATTAATCAAATCATTTATCATTTATCTTCTCCCCCTTTTTGTCATAACATCAAAAAGAATATTTCAAAAGATTCAGATGAATAAAACGACAAATAAAATCACTGAAATGTAAATACAAAGAAACTTTTCATTGATAATCAAAAAAAATATTACATGAGAAGATGTTTAACAAGCAGATGCAACAAGGAAGGAAAAACTACTAAGACCAAATCCTAAGACCCTAGCTAAGACAAAGTCTGTGCCAGCATGCCGTGAAGGAGTGAAACGCCTCATTGACTGCTTCTTGGGCTTCCAGGCGAGGGGTCAGGGAGACTTGGTTCTGATGCAGATCTTCCACAATCTTTATCAGAGACAACATTCTCAGCGGGTGAAGATGAAGAGATTTCTTCGGAATGGGTTGAGGGAGAGGAAAGGTTAGATGAAGAGGAAGTTGAGTCTAGAAGGAAACAAGATGAGGAAGAAGATGGAGATGATGGAGGGCTTTCACCAGGGGGTTGAAACACACGTCTAGAATAGTTTCCAGATAACATTGCTTCGAATGGATTCACCTTGAGAGGGTCATAGGTGATTTTTATCTTTTTGGGTTTGGAAGGAGATGTTTCAACAGCTTTCCTCTTTTTGTTTTGATCTTTTCCATGGTTTCCTGGGCTTGATGAAGAGTTCATGATGGATTTGCAGATAATGAACAGCTAGGGTTTGATATGAATGCAAAAAGATAGAGTGAATAGAGAAAATATGAGAGGGAAGGAGAAGTGTTTGAAGAATATAAAGAAACACTGAAAGAGAGTAAATGATGAAAAGCATTTAATGTTACGTGACGTGAGGAGAGATAATAAAGACAAATGAGGTGACTAGCACAGTTACCTATGGTCGGCGTCCCTTCAACTGCACGCGCGCTTATCCATGAATAGTAACGACAGGTTTACCATCCCGAGATAAAACGTTACAGCTGTTTTGCTTTAAAAGAGGTTCTGAATCAACTTAGACAATGAAACGTTAGTAATAACAGAATCATAATTTCTAAAAGATTTCAATCAGAACTTCTGATTTTTTAAAAAAAATTCACATTCATATCAGAAGATACTCATACGTAAGAACTTCTCATCTTCTCATTCTGGGCATAAATCCATACTGATGTTCTTCAGAATGAACTTAAACCTATCTTCAGCCAGGGGTTTTGTAAAGATATCAGCCCATTGATGGTCTGTATCCACAAAGTTTAAAGATATAACACCCTTCTGAACAGTCCCTTATGAAATGATGTTTAATCTCAATATGTTTAGCTTTTGAATGAAGAATAGGATTCTTAGATAAACATATAGCAGAAGTATTATCACAGAATATAGGAATGTTACTCTCATATATCTGATAATCTTCTAACTGACTCTTCATCCAGAGCATCTGTGTACTGCAACCAGCAGCAGCGACATATTCTGCTTCTGTTGTTGATAGAGCAATAGTTGCTTGCTTCTTGCTATACCAAGAGATCAAATGACTTCCAAGAAATTGGCAACTTCCTGAAGTACTTTTTCTTTCAATTCTGTCTCCAGCATAATCAGCATCGCAGAATCCTACTAAGTTGTATTCTTTAGATTTTCTGTAAACTAAGCCAACATTAGTAGTACCTTTCAGATATCTTAGAATTCTCTTAACAGCAGTTAAATGAGATTCTCTAGGATCTGATTGGAATCTAGCACACAAACAAACACTGAACAGAATGTCAGGTCTAGAAGCAGTCAGATATAGAAGAGATCCAATCATACCTCTGTATAACTTCTGATCTACCTTCTTACTTACCTCATCCTTACCTAGGATGCATGTTGGATGCATAGGAGTTTTGGCTTCTTTGCAGTCTAGAAGATTAAACTTCTTCAGAAGTTCCTTCACATACTTGGTTTGGTGAACATACGTTCCTTCTGATGTTTGATTTATTTGTATTCCAAGGAAATACTTGAGTTCTCCCATCATGCTCATTTCAAACTCAGCCTGCATAGACTCAGCAAACTCCTTTCCAAGTGTAGCATTAGATGTTCCAAAAATAATATCATCTACATATATTTGACAAATTAAAATATCCCTTTTAAAGGTTTTACAAAAGAGAGTAGTGTCCACTTTTCCTCTAGTGAAACCATTATCCAGAAGGAAAGAACTTAAGCGTTCATACCAAGCTCTGGGAGCCTGTTTCAATCCATACAATGATTTCTTAAGTTTAAAAACATGATTAGGAGACATAGAGTCTTCAAAACCAGGAGGTTGATGGACATAAACTTCTTCATCTATATAACCATTTAAGAAGGCACTCTTAACATCCATTTGATAGAGAGTGATGTTATGTTGAGTGGCAAATGAAATTAATAGACGAATAGATTCTAACCTGGCCACTGGTGCAAAGGTTTCTGTATAGTCAATCCCTTCTTGCTGACTATAACCCTGAGCCACCAGTCTGGCTTTGTTCCTTACCACTTCACCTTTCTCACTGAGCTTGTTTCTGAAGACCCATTTTGTACCGATTATATTGAATCCATCTGGTCTAGGAACAAGATCCCAAACATCATTCCTTGTAAATTGATTTAGCTCTTCTTGCATAGCAATTATCCAGTTTGGATCTTCTAGAGCATGATCAACAGAAGTTGGCTCGATCAAAGATACAAGACCTAATTGACAGTCTGCATTGTTCTTAAGGAATGCTCTTGTTCTGATTGGATCATCCTTCTTTCCAAGAATGACATCTTCCGAATGACCAGAGATGAGTCTGGATGATCTTCTGACAGATGGTTCTTCAGAAATGCTTAGATTCTCCAGAGAAGCTGATACTTGATCTTCAGATTCTTTGTTTCTGAGAAGCTCTGCTTCTGATGCGTTGCTTCTTGGCTCAGCAACTTCTGATATATCAATATCCCAATCTGCAAAATTATCAAACTGCTTTGGTTTTTCAGAACCAAGCTTATCATCAAACCTGATATTGATTGATTCTTCTACAATCAAAGTTTCAGTATTGTATACTCTGTAGCCTTTTGAGCGTTCAGAATATCCAAGAAGGAAACATTTTTGTGCTTTGGAGTCAAACTTACCAAGATGATCTTTAGTGTTCAGAATAAAACATACACATCCAAAAGGATGGAAATATGAAATGTTGGGCTTTTTATTCTTCCACAATTCATAAGGAGTCTTATTTAGAATAGGTCTGATAGAGATTCTATTCTGAATATAGCATGCAGTGTTTATTGCTTCTGCCCAGAAATGCTTAGCCATATTGGTTTCATTGATCATGGTTCTGGCCATTTCTTGCAGAGTCCTATTCTTTCGTTCTACAACTCCATTTTGCTGTGGAGTTCTAGGACAAGAGAAATCATGGGCAATACCATTTTCTTTGAAGAATTCTTCAAAGGATCTGTTCTCAAATTCACCACCATGATCACTTCTAACCTTTATGATCTTACACTCTTTTTCAGATTGAATCTGAATGCAGAAATCAAAGAACACTGAATGAGTCTCATCCTTGTGTTTCAAGAATTTTACCCACGTCCAGCGGCTATAATCATCTACGATGACTAATCCGTATTTCTTCCCTCTGACAGATGCTGTTTTGACTGGGCCAAACAGATCAATGTGCAAGAGTTCTAATGGCCTTGAGGTAGAAACAACATTCTTGGACTTGAATGCAGGTTTGGAGAACTTGCCCTTCTGACATGCTTCACAAAGAGCATCCGATTTGAATTTCAGATTAGGGAGTCCTCTGACCAGATTCAGTTTGTTAATCTGAGAAATCTTTCTCAAACTAGCATGACCTAATCTTCTGTGCCAGACCCACTGCTCTTCAGAAACAGACATAAGACAAGTCACCTTCTGACTCATAAGATCTTGCAGATCTGTCTTATAAATGTTGTTCTTCCTCTTGCCTGTAAATAGGATTGAGCCATCCTTCTGATTTACAGCCTTGCAAGACTCTTGATTAAAGATTATATCATAACCATTGTCACTCAATTGACTGATAGATAAGAGGTTATGTGTTAATCCTTCTACAAGAAGTACATTAGAAATGGAAGGAGAGTTACCAGACTTTATAGTTCCAGAGCCAATTATCTTGCCCTTCTGATCTCCTCCAAACTTGACTTCTCCTCCAGACTTAAGCACCAGGTCTTGGAACATAGACCTTCTTCCTGTCATGTGTCGTGAGCATCCAGAGTCCAGGTACCATGACATGTTGTGCTTTGTCCTTTTTGCAGTCAAGGATATCTGCAATAGGAATAATCTTATCCTTAGGTACCCACATTTTCTTGGGTCCTTTCTTGTTAGATTTTCTCAAGTTCTGATTGAACTTGGGTTTAACATTGTAAGCAATAGGAGGAACAGCATGATAATTTTTAATGTGAGTTTCATGATATTTCCTAGGTTGTGTTACATGCCTTTTGGTGTGTGTTATGTGAAAACTTTGAGCATGTGAAGTGTGCCTAATATCATGGGAGTGGACATACTTGAACTGATCATACAATGGCTTGCATGTGAATTTCATTTCATCAACAGGTTCAAGTTTGTATGGGGTTTCACCCTCAAAACCAATGCCGACTCTTTTGTTTCCAGACACAGCATATATCATAGAAGCTAGCTGACTTCTGCCAATACTTCTAGATAAGAACTTCCTGAAACTTAAATCATATTCTTTCAGAATATGGTTTAGACTAGGAGTGGATTTTTCTGAATCAGAAGGAGATCCAACATTATTGGATAATTTTAAAAGTTTTTCTTTTAATTCAGAATTCTCCAACTCAAGCTTCTTTGTTTCAAATTCAAATAGCTTTTTCAGCTTTTTGTATTTGAGACTAATCTGAGACTTGAGTTCCAGAAGTTCAGTTAGACCGGAAACTAACTCATCTCTAGTAAGTTCAGAAAATACCTCTTCAGAATCTGATTCTGATGTAGATTCTGATCCGTCATCTTCTGTCGCCATCAGCGCACAGTTGGCCTGCTCATCTTCAGAGTCTGAATCAACTTCTGACTCATCCCAGGTTGCCATAAGACCTTTCTTCTTATGAAACTTCTTCTTGGGATTTTCCTTCTGAAGTTTTGGACATTCATTCTTGAAGTGTCCAGGCTCATTGCATTCATAGCACATGACCTTCTTCTTGTCAAATCTTTTGTCATCAGAAGATTCTCCACGTTCAAATTTCTTTGAACTTCTGAAGCCTCTGAACTTCCTTTGCTTGGTCTTCCAGAGTTGATTTAGCCTTCTGGAGATCAGAGACAGTTCATCTTCTTCTTCAGATTCTGATTCTTCAGGATCTTCTTCTCTAGCCTGAAAAGCGTTAGTGCATTTCTTGATATTGGATTTTAATGCAATAGACTTACCTTTCTTTTGAGGCTCATTTGCGTCCAGCTCTATTTCATGGCTTCTCAAGGCACTGATAAGCTCTTCCAGAGAAACTTCATTCAGATTCTTTGCAATCTTGAATGCAGACACCATAGGACCCCATCTTCTGGGTAAGCTTCTGATGATCTTCTTTACGTGATCAGCCTTGGTGTATCCCTTGTCAAGAACTCTCAATCTAGCAGTAAGAGTTTGAAATCTTGAAAACATCTTTTCAATGTCTTCATCATCCTCCATCTTGAAGGCTTCATACTTCTGGATTAAAGCTAGAGCTTTAGTCTCCTTGACTTGAGCATTTCCTTCATGAGTCATTTTCAAGGACTCATATATGTCATAGGCCGTTTCCCTGTTAGATATCTTCTCATACTCAGCATGAGAGATAGCATTCAGCAAAACAGTTCTGCATTTATGATGATTCCTGAAAAGCTTTTTCTGATCATCATTCATTTCTTGCCTTGTCAGCTTTACGCCTCTGGCATTCACTGGATGTTTGTAACCATCCATCAGAAGATCCCATAGATCACCATCTAGACCAAGAAAGTAACTTTCCAGTTTATCTTTCTAGTATTCAAAGTTTTCACCATCAAATACCGGCGGTCTAGTATAACCATTGTTACCGTTGTATTGCTCAGCAGAGCCAGATGTAGATGCAGGTGAAGACTTTTCACTTTCATCAACCATCTTTTACTGAAGCGTTTTTCTCTTCCTGAATCTTTTCTAAACACGGTTAAGTGCTTGCACCTTAGAACCGGCGCTCTGATGCCAATTGAAGGATAGAAAAACACTTAGAAAGGGGGGGGGGTTTGAATAAGTGTAGCTTTAAAAACTTGACAGATAAAAATAAATTGCACAGTTATTTTTATCCTGGTTCGTTGTTAACTAAACTACTCCAGTCCACCCCCGCAGAGATGATTTACCTCAACTGAGGATTTAATCCACTAATCGCACGGATTACAATGGTTCTCCACTTAGTCAGCAACTAAGTCTTCCAGAGTCTTCTGATCACACACTGATCACTCCAGGAACAACTGCTTAGATACCCTCTAAGACTTTTCTAGAGTATACTGATCCACACGATCACTCTAGTTACAACCTGCTTAGAAAACCTCTAAGACTTCCTAGAGTATTCTGATCCACACGATCACTCTAGTTCCTTACAACTTAATGTAATCAATTCTAAGAGTATTACAAATGCTTCTTAAAAGCGATAATCACAAACTGTGATATTTCTCTTAACGTTTAAGCTTAATCTCACTAATATATTACAACAGCAATGTAGTGAGCTTTGATGAAGATGAAGATTCTGAGCTTTGAATTTGAACAGAGTTTCAGCAAGTTAATAGGCGTTGTTTTGTTCAGGATCGTTAACCTTGCTTCTCATCAGAACTTCATATTTATAGGCGTTGGAGAAGATGACCGTTGAGTGCATTTAATGCTTTGCGTGTTCCGTACAGCATCGCATTTAATGTTATACGCTTTTGTCAACTACCTCGAGCCTTGTTCACGCTGTGTCTACTGACGTAGCCTTTAGTAGCTTTTAACGTTCCTTTTGTCAGTCAGCGTAGCTTGCCACTTGTACTTCCTTCTGATCTGATGTTTGTGAATACAACGTTTGAATATCATCAGAGTCAAACAGCTTGGTGCAAAGCATCTTCTGATCTTCTGACCTTGAAGTGCTTCTGAGCGTGATACCATCAGAACTTCAGTGCTTCTGTTCTCTTGTTCTTCTGATGCTTCCATAGACCCATGTTCTGATTCTGCTTCGACCATCTTCTGATGTCTTGCCAGACCATGTTCTGATGTTGCATGCTGAACCCTTTGAGACAAAGCTTCTGAGCGCTGAATTATGCGTACTCTTTATATATTTCCTGAAAAGGAAATTGCATTGGATTAGAGTACCATATTATCTTAAGCAAAATTCATATTATTGTTATCATCAAAACTAAGATAATTGATCAGAACAAATCTTGTTCTAACATAATCAACATTAGGCCTGACCGAAGGATACCCATAACCACGTGACTTGAAAGAGATGCCAATAATCATTGGACTTTACCGAAGAAAACCAGTAATGACTAGACTCTATTGGGGATGTTATTAAACACTGGGTTTGTAAGGAAACATTGATGCTCGCGAAGCATAAGAACTACATGGATCCCACAGGCCGAAAGGCGGGATGTAATTCTACAAGAGTGACAATCATTCGAATTGCCACACACCAAGTATGGATCATCCAAACGATTGAACTTGACAAACGGGAAATAACCACAGAGACAATGATCTTGACGGAGAAAGACATCGTATCCAATCCACCCTGGAGAGAGAATGTGAGACTTCTTTTGGGAATATATTACCTTATGCTTTTGGAGCACGCACAAACCGGCTTATGCATTGATGCATGTTTGAATTTTTTCAATGGCGTAATGCTCCATATTCATGGAAATGCTACGCATTTTTGTAGATGCGATGTGAATGCAATGAAACTATATGCAAAGAGCCAAATAAAGGCATTAGTGTGACAGAGAAGCAAAATCACGGGGGTCCCTTCAAGGAATATTCCATTATCTTGTCGATCAAACTTGACCTCGGAAGAGGTGAACGCCATGGAGAATTCCCTTAGTGTTAAGAACTCTGTGGGGGTGCCAATAGACATTGGACTTTAATCTTGCAAGATATACAAAGGGAAGGTGTAAGGCACCCTTTGTATCCATGGTTTTCCATGGGCTCTTAATTGCTTAGCTCACTTTTGAATTGTTTGAAATGTTTGAAGTGTCGTGTGTGTGAGAAAAGATTTTCAGAAGAAGAACTTTAGCTTGTAAATAAGCATAGTCTTTTTGAATTCGATTTTTGAAAAGAAGTGGGAAAAGCATTTGAATTTTGAATTGGATGTGAGCAAGCATTTAAGAACACCTACCCTAAGATTGTCTTTCTTGTTCTTTAAGTCTTTCAGGCGAAAGGGTCTATCCGTACCATGAGAGGACATGAAGTCTTTCAATTGGATGTTAAGGGTCATCGAGAAAAGTATTATTCGCCATAAAACTATCCCTACCATATAGAGGGTAGGTAGTCTTTAGGGAAGGATAGAATAGTCATTTAGGCAATAGGCGAGGATACCTTAGCAATTGGGACAATCATCATTACCGAGGCAACATCGAGGGGCTAAATCTCTTAGGATGATTTTCATTATTTTAAAGGAAACCTTGCTTTAGGTATCCTCGGAATCAAGGGACTTGACTATTTTAGAGGCATAATCAATAAGGCAACAAGGCAACAGTAAGGCAACAAAAGAGGCTACCATAAAGGTGTGTGTGTGGCACAATCAGGTGATTAGATTCAGATATTTATCTTATAATTAGTTAGCTAATTTATTTTAAACAAGGCTTGCACTCCCTAAGATTACTAACCACGTAGTTAAAAAATAAAGGCAGAAATTAAAGGCGGAATTTAAAAGTCCTACGCTATTACAATAAACACCTGTAAGGCAGAAAAAGAAAGGCAAGAAAGTAAAGGCAGAAAATAAAAGGTCCTAATTACTATTACATCCAAATTGAATAGGAAACCTATACACCTTTTAATATTTAAATAACAGAAATTAAATAAATAAATAAACGGCGTAGGGAAAATTAAAATGAAGGCAGAATTAAATAAAAGACAAACAATTTAAATAAATAAATAATTAAAGACATGCGACATACACTGGAATAGGAGATGAGAAGAGAAATCGCGGATAAAATATGAATAAAAAAACAACATTTTGAATAGACAACTCTTACATTGTTGATATGATTCTGATTAAAGGCTAAACCTTACTATGATTAAAATTAGTTAAAATTATTAAACCTAAATTAACATAAAACCTAATTTAATTAATTAATTAATTAACCTAATTTAAATTAATCAGCCTAATTTAAACTAAACTTAATTAAAGTTAATTTAATTATTAAATTAAAATGCTAATTTTATTAATTAAAAATAAATAAATTTGTTATTAAAAAAAAGGTTATGTTATTTTTAAAAGGATTAATTAAAAAAAATTTAGTTAAAAAGAAAATATAAAACAAAAAGTTATAAAACAAAAATAGGAAATAAGAAAAAAGAAAAAAAAATAAAGAACCTGGGCGTTGGATTCTATGAGGGAGACTCCTGAGGTCTATGGTGGAACTTCGCCTTCGCGTGCGTTGGATTGGAGTGGAGATAGATCCGACGGCCACTGGTTGAGGGTACATCATAGGCTTTAAGTGAGTTGTGTGTGCTGGATCTGGGAGCAAATAATTGGAAAAAAATTAGATGCACTGCCTGAGTTCGAACCCAAGACTTTGAGTTCCAAGGATAAACACTCCACCAGTTACGCTGCAATCAATGGTTTGTTATTTGAATATAACTGATATGCTCTAAAATTGTTAACTTTTGGAATACTAATTCTTTTGTGACTCAAAGGAAGTAATCTGCCTTATAATTGAAAGAATGGCAAAATTTGATACATGCATATAAAATAAACGAGATTGATATGAAATAAATGAGAGATAAGAAATGGAATTAAGTAGAAAGGGGCACCACACTCTTTCTTACCCAAGAGAGAATGATAAGCCTATCGATGAGGATCACCATAAGAAAAGGATTTCTTGATAAGATCAGTTTTGGTCCAATCCAGAACCTAAGAGCAAATACTCTCACTTACACAATGTGTAAACTCGATAAAATTCATTCATCCAAAAAGAAGATACATGCCTCCTTTATATAGGAATGGCTTAAGATGATGAATTAAGAAAAAATCAACTCCTAAGAAAACAAAAGGATTTCAGCCAGTAATTATCATGATAGTGGGTTCATTTATTACAAAGAAAGTGCAAAATAAAGACGAGATAATGGGGTTCTTGAAAGGGCAGAATAATGACAATTCTTTATTTACCACTTCTCTTGCAATTTTCGTCCATTATAGTGTGGTTATTGGTATTTCCTTTATTTTTATTTATTTATGCATTATTAGGCCTTTTATCACATGCTTGGATGATAAGGATAAACTTGGGCCCTTTTTCTTCAGTCTCGCCCATGCATTCTATGTTAGAACAAGATTTGTTCTGATCAATATTCTTAGTTTTGATGATAACAATGTATATGAATTTTGATGAGATAATGTGGTGCTCTAATCCTATGCAATTTCCATTTCAGTAATCACATAAAGAGTATGCACAAAATCAGCGCAAGAAGCACTGACTCAGAAGGTTCAGCATGCAACATCAGAACATGCTCTGGCAAGACATCAGAAGATGGTCAAGCAGAATCAGAACATGGTCTATTGAAGCATCAGGAGAACTTGAGATCAGAAGCAGAAGCACTGAAGTTCTCATGGTATCACGCTAGAAGCACTTCAAGGTCAGAAGACAAGAAGATGCTCTGCACCAAGCTGTTTGACTCTGATGAAATTCAAACGTTGTTCATACAAACATCAGATCAGAAGCAAGTATAGGATAGCAAGCTACTCTGACTGACAAAAGGAACAATAGAAGCTATTAACGGCAATGTCAGTAGATGTAGCAAAAGCAAGGCTCGAGGTAGTTGAGAAAAGAGTGAAACATTAAATGCAATGCTGTACGAATCACGCAACGCATTAAATGCTCCCAACGGTCATCTTCTCAAGTGCCTTATATATAGAAGTTCTGATGAGAAGCTGAATACAACACTTTGCGTAAACATACAGAAACGCTGTCAAATTCAAAAGCTCTCAAACTTCATCTTCCACCTCACTTCATTACTGTTGTAATATCTTAGTGAGATTAAGCTTAAACTTAAGAGAAAAATCACAATTGTGATAATAGCTTATTAAGAAGCACTGTAACTCTTATAAGAATTTGTTTACATTAATTTGTAAGAACTAGAGGAGATCAAGTTGTGATCGGATTCTCTATAAAGTCTTAGAGGGTATCTAAGCATTGTGTTCCTAGAGTGATCAGGTTGTGATCAGAATACTCTTGAAGTCTTAGAGGTTATCTAAGTGGAAAACCATTGTAATCTTGTGTGATTAGTGGATTAAATCCTCAGGTGAGGTAAATCACTCCAAGGGGGTGGACTGGAGTAGTTTAGTTAACAACGAACCAGGATAAAAATCATTGTGCAAATTGTTTTTATCTTACAAGTTTTAAAGCTACACTTATTCAACCCCCCCCCCCCATTTCTAAGTGTTTTTCTATCCTTCAATTGGTATCAGAGCGCCGGTTCTAAGGTGCAAGCACTTAACCGTGTTTAGAAAAGATTCAGGAAGAGAAAAACGCTTAAGTCAAGATGGCTGGTGAAGAACCAAGACCTACATCTACATCTGGCTCTGCTGAGCAACATAATGGAAATGGTAACAATGGATATACTAAACCACCAGTATTCGATGGTGAAAACTTTGAATATTGGAAAGATAAACTAGAAAGTTACTTTCTTGGTCTAGATGGTGACTTATGGGATCTTATGGTGGATGGTTACAAACATCCAGTTAAAACTAATGGTGTAAAGCTTCCAAGACAAGAAATGAGTGATGATCAAAAGAAGCAATTAAAAAATCATCACAAGTGTAGGACTGTTTTGCTGAATGTTATCTCTCATGCTGAATGTGAGAAGATATCTAACAGGGAAACTGCTTATGATATATATGAATCATTAAAAAGGACTCGTGAAGGAAATGCTCAAGTCAAGGAGACCAAAGCTCTTGCCTTGATCCCGAAATATGAAGCCTTCAAGATGGAGGATGATGAAAACATTGAGAGAATGTTCTCAAGATTTCAAACGCTAACTGCTGGATTAAAAGTTCTTGACAAAGGATACACCAAAGCTGATCATGTCAAGAAGATCATCAGAAGCTTGCCAAGAAGATGGGGTCCTATGGTGACTGCTCTCAAAATTGCCAAGAATCTGAATGAAGTGTCTCTTGAAGAATTGATCAGTGCCATGAGGAGTCATGAAATTGAGCTGGATGCTAATGAACCTCAGAAGATAGGTAAGTCTATTGCATTAAAATCTAATTACAAAAAATGCACTAACACTTTTCAGGCTGAACAAGAAGATTCTAAAGAATCAGAATCAGAAGAAGAATATGAAGCGTCCATGATCTCCAGAAGGGTAAACCAACTCTGGAAGAGCAAGCAAAGGAAGTTCAAGAACTTCAGAAGTTCTAAGAAGCCTGAAAGAGGAGAATCTTCTGGAAGCAGAAGATCTGACAAGAAGAAGGTCATTTATTATGAGTGCAATGAGCCTGGACACCTCAAGAATGAATTTCCAAAACTTCAGAAGGAGAATCCCAAGAAGAAGTTTCATAAGAAGAAAGGTCTTATGGAAACATGGGATGATTCATAATCAGAATCAGACTCTGAAGGCGAGCAGGCAAACCTTGCACTGATGGCCACAGTGGATGATGGATCAGAATCTACATCAGAATCAGATTCTGAAGAGGTATTTTCTGAACTATCTAGAGAAGAATTAGTTTCCAGTTTAACCGAACTTCTGGAACTCAAGGCTCATCTTAGTATCAAATACAAAAAGCTGAAAAAGCTATTTGATTCTGAAACTAAGAAGCTGGAAGTGGAAAATTCTGAATTGAAGGAAAAAGTTTTAAAATTATCCAAAGATATTGGATCTCCTTCTGAATCAGAAAAATCTATTCCTAGTCTCAATCATATTCTGAAAGAATATGACTCGAGCTTCAGAAAGTTTTTATCTAGAAGTATTGGCAGAAGTCATCTTGCTTCTATGATATATGGTGTTTCTGGAAACAAAAGGATTGGAGTTGGCTATAAGGGTGATACCCCTTACAAATTTGAACCTGTAGATGATATGAAAATCACATACAAGCCATTGTATGATCAGTTCAAATATGGCCACTTACATGATATTAGGCTCACTTCACATGCCAAAAGCTTTCATGCTACACACACTAAGAAGCATGTGACACAACCTAGGAAATATCATGCTGCCAAACCTAAAGAATATCATGCAGTTCCTCCTATTGTTTATTATGCTAAACCCAAGTTCAATCAGAACTTGAGGAAAACTAACAAGAAAGGACCCAAGAAGTTGTGGGTACCTAAGGAGAAGATAATTTCTGTTGCAGATATCCTTGGCAGCAAAGAAGACAAAGCACAAAATGTCATGGTACCTGGACACTGGGTGCTCGCGACACATGACGGGAAGAAGTTCTATGTTCCAAGACCTGGTGCTTAAGTCTGGTGGAGAAGTCAAGTTTGGAGGAGATCAGAAGGGCAAGATAATTGGCTCTGGAACCATAATTATTGGTAACTCTCCTTCCATAACTAATGTACTTCTTGTAGAAAGATTAGCGCATAACTTGTTGTCCATAAGTCAATTAAGTGACAATGGTTATGACATAATCTTCAATCAAAAGTCTTGAAAGGCTGTAACTCAGAAGGATGGCTCAATCCTATTTACAGGCAAAATAAAGAACAATATTTATAAGATTGATCTTTATGATCTTGAGAAGCAGAAGGTGACTTGCCTGATGTTTGTTTCTGAAGAGCAATGGGTCTGGCACTGAAGATTAGGACATGCTAATTTGAGAAAGATCTCTCAGATTAACAAACTAAATCTGGTCAAAGGACTCCAAAATCTGAAATACAAATCAGATGCTCTTTGTGAAGCATGTCAGAAGGGCAAGTTCTCCAAACCTGCATTCAAATCTAAGAATGTTGTCTCTTCCTCTAAGCAATTAGAACTTCTGCACATTGATCTGTTTGGACCAGTCAAAACAGCATCTGTCAGAGGGAAGAAATATGGATTAGTCATCGTAGATGATTATAGCCGCTGGACATGGGTAAAGTTTTTAAAACACAAGGATGAGTCTCATTCAGTATTCTTTGAATTCTGCACTCAGATTCAATCTGAGAAGGAGTGCAAAATCATAAAGGTCAGAAGTGATCCTGGTGGCGAATTTGAGAACAGATTCTTTGAGGAGTTCTTCAAAGAAAATGGTATTGCCCATGATTTCTCTTGCCCTAGAACTCCAAAGCAAAATGAAGTTGTAGAGCGAAAGAATAGGACTCTACAAGAAATGGCCAGAACCATGATCAATGAAACCAGTATGGCTAAGCACTTCTGGGCAGAAGCAATAAAATACTGCATGTTATATTCAGAATAGAATCTCTATAAGACCTATTCTAAATAAGACTCCTTATGAACTGTGGAAGAAAAGAAAGCCCAACATTTCATATTTTCGTCCTTTTGGATGTGTTTGTTTCATTCTGAATACTAAAGATCATCTTGGTAAGTTTGATTCTAAGGCACAAAAATGTTTCCTTCTTGGATATTCTGAACGCTCTAAAAGCTACAGAGTATACAATACTGAAACATTGGTTGTAGAAGAATCAATCAATATCAGATTTGATGATAAGCTTGGTCTTGAAAAGCCAAAGTAGTTTGAGAATTTTGCACATATAGATATTGATATATCAGAAGCTGAAGAACCATGAAGCAAAGTTTTAGAAGCTGAAAGTCTCAGAAGCAAAGGATCAGAAGATCAAGTTGCTGCTTCTTTAGAGAATCTCAGAATTTCTGAAGAGCCAACAGTCAAAAGATCTTCTAAACTCACCTCAGCTCACTCAAAAGATGTGATTCTTGGAAAGAAAGATGATCCTATCAAAACCAGATCATTCCTGAAGAACAATGCAGAATGTCAATTAGGTCTTGTTTCTTTGATCGAGTCAACTTCTGTTGATCAAGCTTTAGAAGATCCAAACTGAATAGTTGCCATGCAAGAAGAACTAAATCAGTTTACAAGGAATGATGTATGGGATTTGGTTCCTAGACCAAAAGGATTCAACATCATTGGAACAAAATGGGTGTTCAGAAACAAGTTAAGCGATAAAGGAGAAGTTGTAAGAAACAAAGTCAGACTGGTTGCTCAGGGCTATGGGTAGCAAGAAGGGATTGACTATACAGAAACCTTTGCACCAGTGGCCAGGTTAGAATCTATTCGCTTATTGATTTCTTTTGCCACTCAACACAACATCACTCTATATCAGATGGATGTTAAGAGTGTCTTCTTAAATGGGTATATAGATGAGGAAGTCTATGTTCACCAACCTCCCGGTTTTGAAGACTCTAAGTCTCCAGAACATGTTTTCAAACTTAAGAAATCATTGTATGAATTGAAGCAAGCTCCTAGAGCTTGGTATGAAAGATTAAGTTCTTTCCTTCTGAACAATGGTTTCACTAGAGGACAAGTGGATACTACTCTTTTTTGTAAAACATTTAAGAAACATATTTTAATTTGTCAAATTTATGTTGATGATATTATCTTTGGAACCTCTAATGCTACACTTGGGAAGGAGTTTGTTAAGTCTATGCAGGCTGAATTCGAGATGAGCATGATGGGAGAACTCAAGTATTTTCTTGGGATACAAATCAATCAGACTTCTGATGGAACATATGTTCATCAAACGAAGTATGTGAAAGAACTTCTAAAAATGTTTAATCTTTCTGAAAGCAAAGAAGCCAAAACTCCTATGCATCCAACGTGTGTCCTAGGTAAGGATGAGGTAAGTAAGAAGGTGGATCGGAAATTGTACAGAGGTATGATTGGATCTCTTCTATATTTAACTGCTTCTAGACCTGACATTTTATTCAGTGTTTGTTTGTGTGCAAGATTCCAATCAGATCCTAGAGAATCTCACTTAACTCCTGTTAAGATAATTTTGAGGTATCTGAAAGGTACTACTAATGTTGGTTTAGTCTACAGAAGATCTAAAGAATACAACTTAGTAGGATTTTGTGATGCTGACTATGCTGGAGATAGAGTTGAAAGGAAAAGTACTTCTGGAAGTTGTCAATTTCTTGGAAGTCACCTGATCTCCTGGTACAGCAAGAAGCAAGCTACCCTTGCCCTCTCAACAACAGAAGCAGAATATGTTGCTGCTGTTGGTTGTAGCAAACAGATGCTCTGGATGAAGAGTCAGTTAGAAGATTATCAAATATATGAGAGTAACATTCATATCTTCTGTGATAATACTTCTGCTATATGTTTATCTAATAATCGTATCTTACATTCCAAAGCTAAACATATTGAGATTAAACATCATTTCATTAGGGACTATGTTCAGAAGGGTGTTCTTTCTTTAAACTTTGTGGATACAGACCATCAATGGGCTGATATCTTTACAAAACCCCTTGCTGAAGATAGGTTTAAGTTCATTCTAAAGAATATCAGTATGGATTTATGCCCAAAATGAGAAGATGAGAAGTTCTTACGTATGGATAAGTTCTGAAATGTGTTGGGATTATTTTTTTATAAGAAGTTCTGATAGTGATCAATTAGAAGTTCTGACTCTGTTATTACTAACATTTCATTATCTAAGTTGATTCAGAATCTCTTTTAAAGTAAAACAGCTGTCACCAGTTTTCCAGAAAATGAACACGTGTTCACTATTTTTAGACAAGCATGCGTACAGTTGAGGAGACGCCGCCCTAGGTAACTGTGCAAATCCTTTCAATTTCTCACTTTATCTCTCCTAACGTCATATCTCATTAAATGCCATTCAAACACATATTGTATTTCTTTTCAAATCCGTTCTTTTATATACCCATCTTCACATTCATTTCATCTTTTTACACTCTCTCTCTTCATTCATCTCTCTCTTTCGTTTTTTCATTCATTGTTTGCATAAAACCCTTGTTCGTAACCGAAATCTAGTATATCTCCATGCTATCTTCATCTAGTTGTCCAAGTCAAGAAGAAATGTCGTCTGCTCATCTTGTTCATCGCAAGTATGGTTACGTACCACTAAAGACATGTCTCATTCTATCTACAGAACTGGAAGTTCTTTATGAGTCATCTGTAGACTTTGAAAATCTAAGAATGCATGGATTCAACACAAATGCTAAAAAAATGGCACAAGGTTGGTCAAACTACCTTGAAAGATTGGTTGGACCAATATATCCTCATCTTGTAAAGGATTTCTAGGTCAATGCAACAGTCACTCCAACTGCAATCATCTCCTTCGTGCTAGGGCATGAAGTTGTGGTAACTGAACAGTTAATCAGGAAAATTATACAATCTGGATGATGAAGAAGGAAGTACAGGTGCTCTTCCTGGTAGATTCGATTGGAATGAAGTTGAGAAAGAAATATCTACTGTTGTTGGTGTTGCATCTCATCAAACTGGTTCGTTGAAACCATTCTATAAAGTTTGGGCTGAGATTATTCTAGGATCTCTTTATCATAGAAAGCGATATTTGACATCAACATACATCAATCCGGATCAGAAGTATATTCTCTTCTGCATTGGCAAAGGGATTGAAGTTAATATCTCTAACATTCTATTTCAACACTTGAAGAGAAATGTTGAAGAGTCTCGAGATGAAAAACGCCAGAAGTTTCCAGACTTCAAGAGGAATGCTATTCCTTTCTCCAAAATGATTTCAGACATTCTGATAGAAGGTGACATGTTGGAACCTCTAATAACTATTGGAACTCCCAGGTTCTTTAGTGTCAGTCAAGGACACATTCTGAATGCTTTTGATCTTCAAAGGATGAAGTTGATTGAGAAGGTAACTTCTGTTCCAGTAATATTTCTAGATATTCTGACCAGAAGGGTTCCTGTTGAAGGCTTTGCTTCCTTGTTCAAAGAAGAACTTAACAGGGCTATTAAGCGTTTTTTGGAAGCTTATGTTCGTGCTCAATCTTCTGTTGATCCTGCATGGATTCGAGGAAGAGTTCTTCCTTCTCTGGCTGAGTTGTAGAAAAAGGATCAAAAGAAGAAAGAAGCAAAGTTGAAAAGAAAGGCTACAGAAGAAGAAGCCAAGCAAGCTAAGAAGCAGAGGAACACCTATGATCCTGACAAAGTAAATACTCCAGAATATCAACAAAAGCGCATCAGGGAGTCTTTCCGTACCTTGAATGCTGCTCGTGCCTCTCAAAGTAAGCCTCCTTCTGAACCTCACAACTCTTTCACCATCCCAAACACTGTTCAACCATCTCTTTCTACACCAATTCTGAACCCAATTCCACTAAATGTTTATCCCCCAACACCTTCAGATATTCCATCTTCATCAACCCTTCCCACAGATATCCCATCCTCATCAACCACAGAATCTACACCTTATTTATCCCATCCTTTAACTTCCAGAGAATCCAATCCATATTGCCTTATTTACCCTGACTACAAATTTACCTTCAATCCTCCTGAACCTCCCTCTCACATCTAACTAGAGCTTTTCAAACTTGACTTCGTCCGTAGGTTGGATATCTTGAAAGATGCCTTCTATAACAACCTAGATGATGTTTCTACTCGAAATCTGAGAAGCTTTCGACAGGATTTTCAGGTTGAAGCAATGGAAGTTCAGAGAAGATTAGTGGCTGATGCACCTGGTTCTTCTGGATACTTCCTGGAAGTTTATGATGGTAGATATTATCACCCCATCAGAAGCTGGAGATCTCTTGATGAGAAGATGTATGTTGACGAGCTGGAAGATAACCCTTGTAGGGAGATTGTTGTTTGGAGGCCTAAGTATCCAGTTCTGACTAGAGACTTCAAGTGGTTGTTTGATCTTCTAAGGGAGAACCCTTCTGAGAAGTCCCCCAATATGGTCATTCCAGAATTTGTCTATCCTCAGGAAGTTGATGCTCCTACTCCTCCTAAGAATCTTGCTGACATTCTTCAGGCCCTTGAGAATGGAGATTCTGATCTTCCTGCTCCTGAGTATGAAGAAGATGCTTCTAGGGAAGAAGCTGATGCTGAGATACATCCTGCTGAGAATATTCCTGCTGAGGAAAATCATGATGATGATCTCACAATGGATGCTACTGTTGCGAATGTTGTCCCTCTAAACAGAAGTTGTGAAGCTTCTTCTGGAGAACCCTCTCTTCTGGTGAAGACTTTAGAGGCTATTTAAAAGAATCAAGCTGATCTAGATTCTCGCATGGGCAAGCAAGAAGATACCAACAATGAGTTTCGCTCATTTATGGAGAAGCAGGCTGAGAGTAATGCTGGAATTCATGACCTTCTGGCGAAGATAGTTTCCAAACTAGACCAGTCGTAGTCTTGTGTGTCTTAGATGTCTCTTTCTTTTTGCATCTGTTTTGTGCATCTATCTTCTCATCCCTTGTATCTTCTAATTAATTCTAATGAATGAAATCTTCTATCTTTCTCTCATCATATTGTTTGTTTTTCATCTGAATCTTTTATATTTTTTGACGTTATGACAAAAAGGGGTAGAAAATGTGATAAATGATCTGATTTACTATATCAGTTACTGGGAGTAAGTCTCCACATTTCTAACAGAATTTGCAAGTTCTATGTCTTTGAGTGTTTTGCAGGATTGAAGATATTCTAAAAGCTCAACATGAGAAGCAAAGACATGGAGAAAAGCAATTCTATATAGAAACAAACTCATGAAAATTGAAGCAAGCTGGATGCTGTGAAGCTTCAAGATCAGAAGCAAGAAGGAAGAATGTTTTGATATTCTTGTGATAGAATATGCTCTAACACATTCTTATTCCTTATATGTTCTGATACATTTTTCTATGTGCTTTGATACATACTTTATGTTCTGATGCATTTTATGTGTTTTGATACATATTATGTGCTCTAATACATATTGTTTTTGTGCTCTGATACATACTATATGTTCTGATACATATTTTATGTTCTGATTCATTCATGCTTTGACTTTTGTCGTTTAGTTTGTTCTGAAACATTTCAGGATGTAGAGATGCTCTAATGATGCTCTGGTACATTCAATAATGTTCTGATACAATCTAGCATGCAATGATTCAAGAAGAAGTTCAAAGCTCTGAAGCTGTCTTATGGAAGCAAGAAGCAGAAGCTCTGAATGTTCTGAAGATCTAAGCATATGTGATCGTCTCAACTGAAATGGAAAATACTCAGGGAAGTCCTTTAATTATAAATTTCTTCCAGTATTTATTTCAGGGGGAGATTATTCATCTCAGGGGGAGATTGTTAATCTCAGGGGGAGACATATTCACACTATGGTTATATGCTTGTGCTATAACTATGTATTTGTCTTTAGCCATCTGATATTCTGATTGCAAATTCATATCATTTATATATGTTTTTATCATCATCAAAAAGGGGGAGATTGTTAGAACAAGATTTGTTTGATCAATATTCTTAGTTTTGATGATAACAATGTATATGAATTTTGGATGAGATAATGTGGTACTCTAATCCTATGCAATTTCCATTTCAGGAATCATATAAAGAGTATGCACAAAATCAGCGCAAGAAGCATTGACTTAGAAGGTTCAGCATGCAACATCAAAACATGCTCTAGAAAGACATCAGAAGATGGTCAAGAAAAATCAGAACATGGTCTATTGAAGCATCAGAAGAACTTGAGATCAGAAGCAGAAGCACTGAAGTTCTCAGGGTATCACGCTAGAAGCACTTCAAGGTCAGAAGACAAGAAGATGCTCTGCACCAAGCTGTTTGACTCTGATGAAATTCAAACGTTGTTCATACAAACATCAGATCAGAAGCAAGTACAGGATAGCAGGCTACTCTGACTGACAAAAGGAACGTTAGAAGCTATTAACGGCAATGTCAGTAGATGCAGCAAAAGCAAGGCTCGAGGTAGTTGACAAAAGAGTGAAGCATTAAATGCAATGCTGTACGGATCACGCAACGCATTAAATGCTCCCAACGGTCATCTTCTCAATTGCCTATATATAGAAGTTCTGATGAGAATCTGAATACAACACTTTGCGCAAACATACAGAAACGCTGTCGAATTCAAAAGCTCTCAAACTTCATCTTCAACCTCACTTCATTACTGTTGTAATATCTTAGTGAGATTAAGCTTAAACTTAAGAGAAAAATCACAGTTGTGATAATAGCTTATTAAGAAGCACTGTAACTCTTATAAGAATTTGTTTACATTAATTTGTAAGAGCTAGAGGAGATCAAGTTGTGATTGGATTCTCTAGAAAGTCTTAGAGGGTATCTAAGCTTTGTGTTCCTAGAGTGATCAGGTTGTGATCATAATACTCTAGAAGACTTAGAGGTTATCTAAGTGGAAAACCATTGTAATCTTGTGTGATTAGTGGATGAAATCCTCAGGTGAGGTAAATCACTCCAAGGGGGTGGACTGGAGTAGTGTAGTTAACAACGAACCAGGATAAAAATCATTGTGCAAATTGTTTTTATCTTACAAGTTTTAAAGCTACACTTATTCAACCCCCCCCCCTTTCTAAGTGTTTTTCTATCCTTCATTCTATTGACTTGATCATGAAGTGAACTAAAGCATAATTGACTCTTCTTACACGTGCCCTTGTCATAGGACCTCCTAAGCTTCACATTGTATCATTTATGTCTTGGATTACGTTCTCATCATTCTCTCCTTCTTGGAAAGAATTCGACCTCGAATTTAGATCATCATCACCTACATCAAAAGGAGATAAATCAACCACATTAAAAGTAGTACTTACCCCATACTCACCTGGAAGTTCTATTTTGTATGCATTGTCATTGATCCTTGAAAGTACTTGAAATGGTCCATCTCCCCTGGGTTGAAGTTTGGACTTCCTTTGTGATGGGAATCTCTCTTTTCTCATATGTATCCAAACCCAATCTCCGGGTTCAAAAATAACTTTCTTTCGCCCTTTGTTTGCACTTTTTGCATAACTTTCATTTTTCCTTTCAATTTGCAATTTTACTTGTTCATGCAATTTTCTCACAAATTCAACCTTAGTTTTCCCATCTTTATGCTTCAAAATAGATGTGTTAGGCAATGGTAACAAATCAAGAGGTGTTAAAGGATTAAAACCATACACAATCTCGAAAGGTGAATGTTGTTTAGTGCTATGAACAACCCTGTTATAAGCAAACTCTACATGAGGTAACCATTCCTCCCACATTTTTAAATTCTTTTTAAGAACAACCCTAAGAAGAGTAGAAAGAGTTCTATTTACTACTTCAGTTTGTCCATCTGTTTGGAGATGACAAGTAGTGGAAAATAATAACTTTGTACCCACCTTTCCCCACAAAGTCCTCCAAAAATGGCTTAAGAACTTGTAGTCATGATCTGAGACAATGCTCCTTGGTAAGCCATGTAGGCGCACCACTTCCTTAAAGAACAAATCAGCAACATGACACGCATCATCCACCTTTTTACATGGAATAAAATGTGCCAATTTTGAAAACCTGACCACAACTACAAAAAAAGAATCTTTGCCATTCTTTATTCTAGGCAGCCCCAAAACAAAGTCCATGGAAATCTCAATCCAAGGAAATTCAGGTACATGCAAAGGAGTATACAAACCATGAGACATAACTTTTGATTTATCCTTTTTACACACAATGCATCTTTCACAAAGCTTTTGAACATCAATTTTCATGTGAGGCCAATAAAAATGTTCTTTTAAGAATTCTAGAGTTTTAGAAACCCCAAAATGACCCATTAGTCCTCCCTCATGCGCCTCTTTTATAAGTAATTCTCTAATGGAACCTTTAGGCACACATAGTCTTTTTTCTTTAAATAAATAGCCATTGTGCCTAAAATACCCATTGAAGGCAGTATGCTCACAAGCTAAAAATTTTGAAGAAAATTCAAGGTCACTTTTATACAAATCTTTAATATGCTCAAGACCGAAAACTTTTGTTTCAAGAGTAGAAAGCAAGACATGTCTTCTTGAGAGTGCATCTGCCACAACATTATATTTACCTTTTTTATGCATGATTACATAAGGAAATTGTTCAAGAAACTCAACCCACTTGGCATGTCTCTTATTCAACTTACCTTGTCCCTTCAAATGCTTCAAGGACTCGTGATCACTATGAATTACAAACTCTTTGGGCAGCAAGTAATGTTGCCAAGTTTGTAGAGCTCTCACCAAAGAATACAACTCCTTGTCATAGGTAGAATAATTCAGAGCAGCCCCTTTTAACTTTTAACTAAAGTAAGCAATTGGGTGTCCTTCCTGCAACAAAACAGCTCCAATTCCTACATTAGATGCATCACATTCAATTTCAAAAGATTTAGAAAAATTAGGCAAGGCAAGAATGGGTGCTTGGGTGAGCTTTTCCTTTAGGGCAACAAAGGCCTGCTCTTGTTTCTCACCCCATTTAAAACCAACATCTTTTTTAACAATTTCATTGAGGGGTGCTGCCAAGGTACTGAAATCCTTCACAAACCTCTTATAAAAGCTAGCCAAACCATGAAAATTTCTTACCTCACTTACATTTTTGGGAGGTGACCACTCTCTGATGGCTTTCACCTTTTCCTCGTTAACATGGACTCCTTTAGAGCTTACAATGAAACCTAAAAAAATCACATGATCGGTGCAAAAGACACATTTTTCTAAATTGGCATACAATTTTTCTTATCTTAACACTTGCAAAACAACCCTTAAATGATTACAATGATCATCTAAGTTCTTGCTATAGATCAAGATACATCAAAATACACAACAACAAACTTACCCAAAAAATACCTCAAAACATGGTTCATTAATCTTATGAAAGTGCTAGGTGCATTAGTTAGACCAAATGGCATAACCAACCACTCATATAAACCATATTATATTTTGAAAGTTGCTTTCCGTTCATCCCCCTCCCTTATTCTAATTTGATGGCATCCACTTTTCAAATCAATTTTGGAAAATAAACATGCACCAAACCATCCATCAAACAAGTCATCTAACCTTGGAATGGGATGTCTATACTTAATGGTAATGTTATTAACAGCCCTACAATCGGTGCACATTCTCCAACTACCATCTTTTTTTGGAACTAAAATTACCGGAACAGCGCACTGACTTAGACTTTCTCTTACCCATCCTTTACTTACCAATTCAGCCACTTGTCTTTGTATTTCTTGAGTTTGTTGTGGATTGCTTTGGTAAGCTGGCCTAAAAGGCAAGGACGCTCCCGGATTGAGATCAATGTGATGCTCAATTCCTCTAAAAGGTGGTAAACCACTTGGTACCTCTTTTAGAAACATGTCTTCAAATTCCTGCACAAGAGTTTCAACACAACTAGGCAAATTTTCTGTGTTAGGAGTGCTAGCTATCAACGCCACCTCTTTGCAAAATAGCAAATATAGGAGCTGTTGTGAAACAATTGCATTTTTAACCTCTTCTTTTTTTTAATCAAAATCTCTTTCTTTTCATCATTCTTTTTTTTATCATTTTTTTCTTTTCTTTTTGTTTTTCTTTTCCTTCTTGCTCATTTTTTTCTCTCATTTTCTTTTGATCTTCTCTCACCGCACTAGGATTTAATGGTACAAGATTGATCTTTTGACCATGATACATAAAAGAGTACTTATTGGAGTACCCGTCATGATTGGCTTTTCTATCAAATTGCCAAGGCCTACCTAATAATAAATGACTAGCTTCCATTGGTACTGCATCACACAACACTACATCCTCATATTTTCCAATTTTAAAACAGGCCTCAACTTGTTTATTAACAAGCATTTCTACACTTTCATTAAGCCATTGAAGTTTGTAAAGCTTAGGGTGAGGTTTTGTTTCCAAATTTATTTTCGAAACCAAACGCGTGCTAGCAACATTTGTACAACTCCCTCCATCAATAATTAAAGAACAAACGTTTCCTTGCACAAAGCATCTTGTGTGAAAAAGGTTTTTACTTTGACTTGTATCCTCCTCCTTGATTTGGCTTCCCAACATTTTTCTCACCATGAGTAAATCTCCACTAGGTATTTCTTCTTCAAACTTCTCATCATAATTACCATCTTCCTCTTCAACAATTTCTTCATTTTCTTCCATAAGCATAATTCTCTTTGTTGGACATTGAGATGCGATATGTCCTTGGCCTTGACACTTGAAACACTTAACACTTTTGTTAGTTGAAACACTTGAAGAAGAAGGTGTAATAGCTTTACCTTTGTTTTCAAACGTGGCTTCCTTCGATGATGAAGCACCCTCCTTCTTTGTTTTGTCCTTCCAACTTTGAGAATTGAAAGTGGTGGAATTTCTCCTTGCTTGGCTTTTTCTTTTGAGTTGTTGTTCCACTTTGATAGCTTGGTGTACCAATTCATCCATTTCAACATAGTGATGAAGTTCCACTATGTCACTAATGTCATGATTTAGACCATGGAGAAACCTAGCCATAGTTGCTTCATCGTTCTCCTCTACATTAGCTCTAATTTTGAGAACTTCCATCTCCTTGAAATATTCTTCAACACTTTTAGAACCTTGAGTGAGTCTTTTCAATTTTTTGTGCAATTCCCTATAATAATAGGAAGGAACAAACCTTCTCCTCATGATTCTTTTCATTTCTTCCCAAGTATCATTTGGTCGTTCTGCATACCTCCTTCTATCTTTGATCAATTGATCCCACCAAACTAAGGCATACTCCTTGAACTCAATAGAAGCAACTTGCACTTTTTCAAGATTAGAATAATTGTGACAATTAAAAATTTGTTCAATTTTAGTCTCCCATTCTAGATATGCATCTGGATCACTCTTCCCAACAAAAGATGGAACTTTAATTTTTATTCCCCTCAAATTATCACCCCCTTGTCTCCTTCTACGCCTTCTTTCATCCTCATCACCACTACCATCATTAGAATTTTAGGGCCTCCTTTCCAACTCATCAATTCTTTGTTGAAACTGTTCACCTTGTTCTCTTAACAACCTTTCAAAATTGTCACGCATGGCTACGATTTGAACAGTTAAAGCCGTTGTTCTAGGTGAAGGTGGACTAGACATAATTCTGAAATATTTGTGAAATTTGGAACAATTGTTTAAAAATGGACCTCACCGCTCTACTCACGTGTTTACACTCAATCACTCGTGTTTCACTCAATTTTTTTTTGGCTTTTTTTTTTAAAAATAATATTTTCAAATACTATGTTATTATTAGTTTTTATTTATAAAAATAAATGATTGCAAAAATATTTTTTATAAATAACGGCGAAACAAATTTAATATTTACATACATGAGAAAATACGGTTGATAAAAATATTTGTATATATAGAAAATTATAGTTATGATGCAAATAAAAATAAAAATACGTTTTTTTTTCAAAATAATAAACTTTCTTGATTAAATAATTTTTTATTATTGTTTTTTCAATGTTATTACATTTTAGAAACAAATACGCGTAACACACCAGTCTACGTAAGAATGCACAGGTGACCATACCAGAATTTGTGCGAACCCATGGGTTATTATATTTTTTTGTACAATTAAAGAATACATATATATATATATATATATATATATATATATATATATATATATATATATATATATATATATATATATATATATATATATATATATTAAAAATAGTTAACTTTTTGGTAAAAAAATTTTGTTTTTCTTATTTACATTTTTAACACAAAAGTGTGTGTCCCACCTCAATACCCGCGCGAACGCACGGGTAACATAAAGAAATGTAAATATTTTTATAATAATGTATGATTGTTGTAAATATTATGCTGCTAATATTTTTATTTTGAAATTATTTTTTAACTTAAGATACAATATTTTAAAGATAATATATGAGAAAATTGAAGTATATATTATTGTTGTAAAACAATTTTTGTAAAAACAAGAGCGTGCATACCACATCAGTACTTGTGCGAACGCACAGGTAACACAATAGTACCGTTTAAGCGCACGGGTAACCATACCAAAATTCATGTTAACGCCCGGGTTATTACATTTTTTGTACAAATCAAGAAAATAAAAGTAAAAATAATGTTTAAATCCAAACACGAAAAAATGTGTTGTTTTATAATTATATTTATTTATTTTAAACAATTTTTAATTTAAGATATCATATTTTTTAAGATAAACTATTAAAAATTGTGTGATATGTAAAATACTTTTTATAAAACAATTTTGTTTTTATTTTAAAATATGTCATTCTTTTAAAATAATAAACTAAACTACTTTGGTAAAAGAGTTTAATTTTTCTTATTTGCATTTTTATTACATTTAAAAAAAAAATGTGTACACCAGTACCCGTGCGAACGCACGGGTATCCCACTAGTTTATCTCCAATCTCTAATTTTCACAATTCAAAATCAAATCTAATTGTTAAAGATTACTCATTACTAATAGATTTTTAATTGATGTGAGATTTCTCCTTTTTAGTAATCATCCGCGTAAACAAATAGATTTTTTTAAAACACTTAATTTATAAGCTTATATTTCTACTCTAGAAATATTATCAGTTTTTTTTTTCAATTTTTTTATACATTTTTTTAATTTTATTTTTCAAATCTAAAAAAATTACTATTATTTTTAGAAAACATTTAAATCTATTAAAGTTTTTGAAAAAAACATTTTATTTTCGAAGAAAAATATTTTACATTATTTTATAATTCAAAAAATAATAAAATATATTACAAAAGAAAATCCTCAGCAAAATCCGCATAAATACTTCATGCGATTATGTAATATGGTTTTGATCAAAAATAACAATTTTGCAGCAAAATTCGCAGAAACGTTTCTTGCAAATTTACCTGCAGATTCTCTAATATAGTTTGGTTTTTATTCAAAATATATTTTCTGCAGCAAAATACGCAGGTATTTCTGCAGAATTTTCTGCAAATTCTTGATCCGCAGGTAATTATATTTTATTTAATAATATCCCAGGAAAATCCCCAAGTAAATCGTGTATTTTTAGTAGTGGTTAATTTAATGATATACGTGCCCGCGGATATTTATATTTGTTAATAAATTATAAAAATTATTTAAATCTCATTAGTTTATTATATCTTGTTTTTTTATTTTTTAAAAAAATAGTCTTCTTTTATATATATATATATATATATATATATATATATATATATATATATATATATATATATATATATATATATATTAATTTTCTTTAAAAAAACCTTTTCACATTTCATAAAATTTTTATGAGTTATTTCATATTTAAACTTCTTCATTACTCCATATCTCACTTCAACAATTTCGTCGTCCAAGCAACCAATATCGTCTTTTCTCTGTTGAACAAGTGTCTCCCTTCCTACTACCCAATCATTTGCTCTTCAACTATTGCCCTAATTACAATATCTTTTATTTGTTTGGATAAAAATGAAGTGTATGATTATTATGTTTGGATCTTATTATGTTTTAGTGAAATCGAAGAAAATTAATGTGATGAAAATTTGTTGTTAAATTGATAGTAAATTGTATGGATGTTATGTGATAATAATTTTTTGTGTTTTTAAAATAAATTAAATATATATTTTTTAAAAATAATTTTAGAAAAAAACATCATTTATGGATATTTATAAATATCTGCGGATATCGTAAAACACGTGAATTATCCGTTTAATAGATACCCGCACAAAAAGAGACATATATATATATATATATATATATATATATATATATATATATATATATATATATATATATATATATATATATATATATATATATATATATATATATATATATATATATATATATATATATATATATATATATATATATATATATATATATATATATATGCATTCGTCTCCATAGATATTATCTCTAAAACAAGTGAAAATACACGTATAATATAATATTATACTTTTAAGTTTCTAAAAAAAATTAAGTAAAAATATTAGGATGAACAAAAGCAATAATACATTTAAAGATAACAGTTATTTTGTATTGTTTAAAATAAAAACATTATGATGTATAAAAGCAATAGCGCACACTTATTTTTATACTTAATTAATTAGAAAAATGACTAATAAAGATCCCGATAATGACAAAATTTGTGAAAACACTTTTTAGAATACCATATCACCTTTGGACAATCGGCGTATGATTCGCATGGAATGTCACCTACATATTGTAAAATAAGGAAAATGATAGTTACTAAAAGCTTATAAAATATTGAATAAAAATTAGTTGAAATTTTATAAATATTTGTATTTAAAATGACATACTTTTAAGAAAAGAATTTCCAACAAAGATGATCAAAGAGTATATTAACATGCGAATAGAAATGCGAATAGGAGCCATATTTTCCCTCATTTGCATGCGATAAACATTATATTTTTATATCGCATTATAAATAAAAAATTCATGTATTGTTTACTTCAATTAAATACCTTTTAGCCTTTTAAGAGCGGGAAGAAGTCACTTCTCAAATAATAATTAATGTTTAATAACTCTAATATGTTGTGTGTGTTCTTTTAACTAATTCAAATGATAATTTAATCTAAGTAAAGATCTGACGTAAGAATCTTGATATTATTAAAAATTCTTATTGTTTAATAAACTTCATTATATATATATATATATATATATATATATATATATATATATATATATATATATATATATATATATGAGAATGTCTTTTTTATATGAGAATGTGAGAATGAATCTGAACCATTAGATTTTAAAATAAATGGTGGAGATTATGTGAGAATCTTTTTTTCTCTCTCCTAGCGCAAGACCCAAATCCAGCCTAACCAATGGAAAGACCCTCTCAAGCTCCTCGGACCTACGCCTGCCCGTACACTAGGCAGAAATAATATGTGGCCAAAGCCGGCAAGACCACTAGCTCCTCAAGCAGGATCCTGGATTGAGCAAGACCGCCTTCAGGGTCTCGAGCAGCGCCTCAGCTTGCCACCCTTCGAGGACCCCTCTCCTCGTAGTCTGCCTCCAACCCTTCGAATAGGGTGGAACCTACGCATTCCCGAGAAGACTGTGTTTCCCCTAAAACTTTAGAACGGTTGACCCAAGATAGAGACCACGTGTTGGTCTCCACTACACACGTAAAATCCTGGCAGTCTCCATTTTGGGTCTGGGCATCCAGTCCAATATGGAGATCTTAGTCCAGCGCTGGGGGCTATAAATACCCTCTTTCACTAGAGGGGCAGGTAACTTCATTCATTCTCTCTTACCTTGTACTTGCACCCTCTCTTCTCACTTTGATATTAGAGTACCTTGCAGGTACACCTCTCATTCATTCAAAATCTAGTTGTTGAAGACCATTGATGATCCAATTTGATCGGGTACAATCACTGGCACCGTCTGTGGGAAACATTTGCTTCCCCATCTTTCTGAACATAAAGATCAAAGCAAATTCACTCCAACCTCTGATCATCATGGTCAGCAACAACAACAATGCTCACCCTAACGGTGACCCTTTCGGTCTTGACAACCTGCTCCAGAATACCGCTACTGGAAATAGACAAGGCCAACCCAGTGACAATTGTAACATCCCGATTTTTATTATTTATTTATTTAAATAGTTATTTTATTATTTAATTATTATTTGGTATGATAATTATTTAATTGTGTGTTGTTGTGTTAATTTGGCTATTTGAGTTATTAGAACTAATAGTAGAATAATAATATAATAGCTATTGGGCCTAATTATTGGAAATAGAAATAATAAGAAGTGATGTGTGACTTAGCCCATTTTCTTAGAGAAAGATAGTAAGAGGAAACTAGGTTTAGTTTCATAACACATTCATTTGATAAAGAGAGAGATAAAGATAGATAGATAGAGAGAGAGAGAGAGAGAGAGAGAGAGAGAGAGAGAGAGAGAGAGAGAGAGAGAGAGAACTCAAGAGAGAAAGAAAGAGGAGAAAGAGAGAAAATGAAGGATCTTCAAGAGGTAAGGGGGGAAAATCCTCATTATAATGGATATTGTATGGTATGCAATAGGTAGTTGTATGCTTAGGACTTTTATCTCTTCATTCTCTCATGATTGCAAGTGTTAAGGTCTGTGTAGAATTTATGAAATGATTGTTTTGAATCATGTTTGATGATAGTAAATGGATGTTATTTGATAAATTGATGAGATGTTTGCTGTCAATTGATGAATAGATTGTATATGGGTTAATGTTTGTTGTATAAGGGGAATAGGGAAGAGAAATGATGATTTTGGGTTTTTACGCAGCATGAGTCGACCATTACAGAAGGTAGGGTCGGCCTGAGCTGACCCGCAAGGGAAAAAATCTGGGTATTTCAGCGAGCAGTCGACCGCTGCAGGGCTTGAGTCAGCCGCTACAAGGTATGAGTCGACTCATGGGTCGGGCTGAATGGACTCGCAAGTTTTCCAATTTTAACAGATTTTGTAAAGACCATAACATTTGAACCGTAAGTCTGTTTTATGTGTCGTTTGAAGCGTTGCAAAGCTAATGAGATGAACTATACATTGGTATAATAAAATGAATCATAGGGTATAGTCTTTAGAGATTGGAACTAATATGAAATGATGAACTATGTAGAGATAAAATATGAAACATGTTCTTTGTTATGAGTTAGTGTAACTATGTTATGTTATACTTGATGCGTGATTTCCTTATGAAGATACAGTGAGACCATGTGGGGATATAGAAATAGGTATTTATTTTCTATTGTTAATTGATTTAACTATGTTTTTTCGTGACTTAACGTATGTGCTATAATGAATTGATGTTGTATGTGAACAACATGTGTTGGTATTGTTTAGTAGATGTTATGATGATGTGTTGAATTGATGAATCCTATGAGTATGATGCGTACGTGAGTGAAGACATGTAACTTGAATTGTTTTTATGTAATATGTGAATTGATGTTGGGTGATAATAACATTGTATTTTATATGTTATTCTTGATGTGTGTAAATGTTTAATGCTATTTGGATGCATTGTTGATGATGTTTACATGATGGATGTATGTTGTGAAATTGGTGGATAATTCAATATGTTGAATTATTGTGTTATGCGGTATGCTAAGATTGTTGGATGATCTTAATTGCATATGTTTTGTGGTAATTGTACATGCATTCATGGCGGCCTTGATCCTTTGAGGGGAAATAAAGGTGACGAACTATATGTTCTTTGGTAATGTGTCCATGTGGGGTGTGAGCTACGATGATGGATTTGATCCTTGAAAGGAAATAGAAGCGTGGCTTTATTCCTATGTGGATTGGAAGCGGTGGGCTATATGTTCATATTGGAGGGCGTTGGTCTTGTCCGGATCTAAAGCGTTGCTCTTGTTCTTGAATTTAGAATCGCGAGCGGTGAGATTGATATTCACATTGGTACCACATGCATGAGTCACATTATTTGCATTGGAGTCACATTGTTTGCAATGTCATATTTGAATTATTGTGTGCTTATGTGTTGTTTTGATAATTGTTATTTCGGTGGAAAGTAACAAAGGTTGAGTTATGTGTTGTGGAACGTATTTTAATTATGAAGTGTGATAAATTGTTGGATTGTTTGTATACGATATTCATTGTTCCTATTATATATATATATATTCATAATGATGTGAATTTTCACCCTTCTGTTTGAATGATGTTCTATGCGACATCACACAGGTTCAGACGAGTAATGTGCTTGCACGAGGACTAGTCGAGGAGCTTATCAGTTATTTCATTTTACTAGATAGTGAGTCAATGCTCTAGTCATGTAACACGGGGGGTATTTGAACTCATGTTTGTTGTTTTGAGATGATTGTTATATGTCTCTTATTTAACATGTTATTTGGAGATATTACGTTAAGTGGCCTTGGCGTCTATGTTTGAATTCATATGACTTATTGATGATATGATAATGTCATTATGATTGGTATATCATTATAGTATGGGATATAATCATTGAATTGTTTTGAGAATCTATTATTCCGTTGCGTTATGCATATTGATGAAACATGAAGTTTTAAGTAGGTGTTATAAATATGATCTGTTACATGTGGTGTATGTTTATGTTTGATTTTCATTGTTGTTGAAACGACATGTGACACCCTTTATTGTATTCATTCTATTTTACTCTGTTATTTTACATAAATATTTGGGGTTAGAAAAGGGGTGTTACAACAATAAGCCTCATCCAAGAGATGTGAAATCCGCCTCGTCCTCGACGCAAGTCTCCATACGAATGGTCAACTATCAAGATGACAATCTCTCAACCCACGTGGGTATTCCCGTGCCCGACAATGTCGATCCGGTCACAATGACCCTGCTCGCGTAGAAGAGGCAATTTGGGGGAAACTCACTCGGAGAAATTTAGAGTGACCTTCAATCCAAGGTAAGGGCGGGGTTCAGCTCTATAACCGGGATTATGATAAATGATATGTGGGAATTTTGGGTCGTTAAAAACTAAAGATGTGTTGAATTGTGTTACGGGTTATACCGGAATGATGAATTTTTCCCCTATCTGAATGTTATACTACTGTGAGTTATTGTTCTTGGAATTGGTCTTGACACTACTATAAATCCCTAATATCGTTGCAGTATTAATTGATATTTTTTGGTAACTATGTTAGCAATTAGAATTAACCAATCACTGAGATTGTGTGTTGTGTTTGGCTTGTTTTGTTGTCTGTATGTGATTATGTTGTTGTGATGTCTTTGCTAATATCGGTGAGGAAACTGATCCCGATGAAATGTTGCAAAATCTAGTCGGGTTGATTTAACTGTAATTGATCCTATAAACACTGGGTATTATTTAAATCGATGGATAAAATTATGAGTGAAACAAATGGATTCTAGTGAAGGTGGAGAAAAACACAAGAAATGGGGGATTGAATTATGTTTTTTATCAATTTAAAATTTCCTTTCTTTTTCTTTAACGTCTTTTCTTTCTTTTGCTTAATCATTTATTGGATTATGCTTTAATTTTGCGGAAGCATGAAGAAGTAGAACTACATAACCAATAAGATGTTCATTTTAACTTCTAAATGATATAAGAACTTCTGACTTGTTCAGTACAATTCTGCAGATTAAATCTTGGAAGTTCTAAGTTAAAATGACATGTGCAGAAAGTAAAAGACACGTTCATTTTTATCCAGTTCACCTTCTAACTAAGGCTACCTCCTGTCCACCTTCTTTAGGTGATTTGCCTCTCAACAGAGGTCTTAATCCACTATAACCAAATCATGATTACACCTGCATAAATCTCCGTCGTGACTCACAACCTGCACACCCAACTGCTGTGGCTAACCATCTCGACAATGACCCGTTCAGTGATCTCCGCGAGATATAACGTCCATTGAATCAGGAACCCTACACAGTCTACCCACTGTGACTAACCCTGCACATCCAACCTGTTGTGACTAACTCTGCACAGCAAACCACTGTGACTAACTGCAATGGACTGTTTAGTGATTTTTACGAGATATAACATCTATTGACTCCTGTACTCCCGACCTTTACTTGGTCTCCAAGAGATTTCCACAATGACTGCAACCAATTGTCTTCTCGAGCTTCTGATCTTAACTGGTCGCTCAATGCATCTTCTGGAGATTATAGATGTGCTTCTTACTCAAGCAGATTTTCTCCTATTCTCGAGTACGTTTGTTTACGACACACTGACTGGAAAGTTACTTCTGGTGCTCAAACATCCTATTAGAAGTTTCTAAGATATAACACACTACAAGCAAAACCTCTCTGTGTTTTACATTTAATTACAAGAATAATACATAATCTTGCAGTATTCTTTTCTTGAACTTTTGGACGAGATCTTCTTGTTTTATAAGCAGATAAAGAGCAGCAGCTCTTAAGTTGGTTGCTTCTGTCTTGATCTTCATGTTCTTCTTCAATACTGATATTTGAGATGATAACAACTGATGACACACTGATCGACATCAGTAAACATGAAACACTCTACAAGTAACAACTCAGTGTATTTAGTTCCCTTTGTCTTTCAACATGATCAATTTAATGCTTGATCAAGTATTCTTGGATGTCTTCATTTCTCCTCAATGGAGCATTCTGCATAGCATACAAATTTTGTTCTTCATCCTCTAAGAGTTCTTCATGGTAGGCATATGATGTGTATTTCAACATTTAATGATCATACACATAGTGTATGTTGCCTCTTAATGGAGCAGTTGAATTAGCTCGTCAGTTTTCACATCCATGCTCTCAATTTTCATCACATAGGTACGTGTTTAGTGTATAACAGCATTGTGGATGATCACATACATAGTATGCGTTGCCTCTTGTATCTTCTTATGCATGTCATCATATTTCTTCATTTAAGTTCTCATGCTCAGCTGCTTCATCTACAGATACACAGATGTATCCTGCAGATTCTTTCTTTTTCTTTTGTGCGGAATATCTCTTTGGTTGCACACTTTCTTCTTATCTCCATGGATGATCCTTATTGGATATTTTATTTTTCTCTTCCGGATCCATTCAAGGGGTGGATGATCACTCACTCTCCATTATGGATAGATTGATTCTTCACTAAGTGTGGGATGGATAGATTTCATACACTGTGGTCACTCCATACACACAAGTTTTAAGATTTGGTTATATTTATAACTTGATGAGTGGTTACCATTGGAATGTAGCCGTTGCAATCTGGTTGAATATGGATTTGAATGCTTCGTATTGATTGGATACATGTGTCCATGACAATACCTTATCTTGATGTCAGTTTATGGTGTGCTACTCTGGTTTTTCTTTCTTCAATGTGTTGCATGTAGCTTGCTTCTTCTTTTAACCTTGGGAGTTGTTCCTTTTAAACGTTGTAACCATTTTACACATGATGATGTTTCTAACGGCTTTCCTTTTGATTCTCAGCTCTTTGTGTTTTATTCAATTTTATATGTTGAGCTGTAGGTTCTTCACTGGCTTGTACGTTACTTAAGTTGATGTTTGTATTTTGCATGCCACTTAGTTATAGCTTCAAAATTTGTAACTTCAGATCTTCTGATCATTCTCCGTGTGTGATCTTCTAATGTTGCAAGGCTTCTTGCAGCTGATCTTTCTTGTTCATTTTCTTGCAACTTCTGATGTACTTTTTGATTGAGGGTTGTTGTATTTAAGCATTGATATTGCTTGTTCTTCTTAGTGGTCTTGTCTCTGATTGTTTCTTCTATTGCTCCTGATCTGCGATCTTTGGCTTGTTTGACGTGTTCTTAATCAAAACATCTGATGAATGATGTTTAGCTTCATCAATATTCTAGATATATTTGTTGTACTCTTTTTATGATTAATCCTGTATAAGGTTTATAGCATAATGTCTGCACACTAAATGAAACCATTAGTAATATAACTGTTACTCACAAAATATATGCTAGTTATCATCAAAACTAGATTCTGAACAAAGATTCTCAATCTTGTTCTAACAATCTCCCCTTTTTTGATGATGACAAAAAAACCATGTATTTTGATGGAACAATTTTATGAGAGGATAATAATTAAGCAAGTAAACTTCATCTCATTTTTCATGTTCAATCAAGCAACTGATGTATTCATCAAAATCATATCTAATCTTTTTCTTTTCTCCCCCTTTTTGTTATCATCAAAAAGCGTTTACGAGGGTTGGATCAGGTTTAGAAATAATTTCTCCTCCTAAGTTGTAGAGTCTCCCCCTGAGTTAGGTAACCTTATGAATTAATTTCTGATTTGTGGCTCCCCATGAATTAAGTATTCCTATTTGTTTCAGATTCAACTTTTCTTAAGTTTTAACGATCTCCCCCTAAGATGAATATCTGGAAGGAAAGTGAAATTCTATTATGACAGACTCAGGATGTCACTTATGATGTCAAGACATCTGATCTGTTATTAACTTAGCAAAGGAAGAACATAAAGATACCCAATTTTAAATTACCCCAAGAAGGAGTCCATGAGTACTAGGATCATATATGTTCAGTCAACATAACCAAATAGTAAACTTTATTGGTTCTGTAAAGATACAACTATCAAACCTGAACCTGATGTTATACACGATGCCACAACATCCATGACTGAACAAACAAAACATTGTAGAAGATAAATAACACAGTTAATTGTTAACCCAGTTCGGTTTAAACTACCTACTCTTGGGGCTACCAAGCAAGGAAGAAGATTTCACTATCAGTAGTACTATTTTATGTAAACAACCTCTGGTTTACAGATAACCAACCTCTGGTTTACCTAGTCACTACCCAATGCAACCTTTATCTCAGATATCCATCCAAGACAAGAGAACCTCTGCTCACTCCCTAGTGATACCTAATTGTTACAATCCTGCAACAGCTATTTACACAATTAACAATGAACAATAACTTGATCTTGTTTCACAGCTTCAATCAAGAACACAATACTCAACTCTTACCTACAGGTTTCGAGTGAGAACAATCACTTCTCTTACCTACAGGTTTCGAGTGAGAACAATCACTTCTCTTACCTACAGGTTTCGAGAAGGACATGGCAGCCATCCCACAACCTGGGTGGTCTACCTATATAAAACTAGGTTACAAAGGTTTCTATTTATAACCTATTTCCAATTGGACTTGGGCTTACAAACCGCAGCATTCCTTGCAGTTACAAATCAGCATATATCTTCTGCTACAATCAAGGTCTTTTAATCATAAGTTTCCTAATTTATCTCCTATATTAGAAACAGCTGAATCTTCAATCTTCCGATCTGATTCTTCAATATTTTGACTTGATTCTTTTGACCTTTAAATCTGCGCCATATTGGATCACAAAATATTCTGTATCTATTGAGTATCAGACTGAATCTTCATTCCAGTTCTACAGGCGCGATGTCATGAGTTGATGTCATGACATTCCATATAACATCTTGCTTGTACCTGTTTTGTTCTTTTATATTTGCAAGATTTATACATTGTATTACATTTTGCTGCTATTATGTTTTAGTCAAACATAGATGCCAATCAGCCAATAAAAGCACCAACAATCGCCCCCTTTGGCATATTTTGGCTAAAACTATACATTCATTAAAAATGCAGCAAAACAAAAATGCTTCAACTTTCAAGACAACAAGGAAGAATAGAGTTTTACATTCTCAAAATTGGGCTTCAATCAACATCTTCTGTTCTTCAGGTCTTGACACCCAAACTCAAACAAACTCTGACTATCCATAGAGATAACACTATTAGACGCTGGCCTTAGGATCTAGAGGGGGGGTGAATAGATCGTTCACAGTTTTACGGATTTAAACGACTTTTCAGCGGAAGTGATTCTGAATCGACTCGCTTCTATTCCGAACCACTATCGAAACGATTATATATGTGTTTAAAAAACCAGTCAAAGACTTGAGTTGAATGATAAGAGTATATGTTGCAGAATCAAAGCGTTTCTCTTATTGAAAATCAGATTAACTTTTTGTATGATGGACAATGTTTGCAATGCAGTAAGAGTGATAGAAACAAATATACAAACACTTGGTGATAATGATCAAATTGAAGGTAATTCAATGTGTGGTGGATTGTGATGTTTATGTAAGTACTTAATTCACAATCTTAACACTCGAATCGTTGATCAATTTGCTATTATAACCAAATATGAACAGAAAGTAAATGAAAAGGTAAAAGCGACAAGAACACGATATTTGTTTAGGCAGTTCGTCGATCGTCCTCGCTACGACTACGTCTGCCCCCAATTCCAAATTGAAATTGGGTAATCTTTCATTAATGTTGAAAGTAGTATATACAAAGAAGATAACAAAGCGATAAACGATAAACCAATTATGTCGATCCTTTGAATCTTCTTCCCCCTTAATCTTGAGCAAGATCAAGGTTATCCAAGAGCTTCACTTTGATTCCCTTCTGCAGTGTCTTGATTCCTTGAACTCCCCGTTCCTCAATCGTTACACTCAGCCGAATCCTCAATGAACGCCTCTTGATAAAAACCCCCAAGAACCACCCGTCGTGGAGGACAAAACCCGCAGATTTTATTCACCAACAAACCCCACAAACCTTCACCCACTAGGAATCTTCAATTCCGTTCCATGGACGTTATCGAACTCATCACTAACCCGCAACGCAAGAATGATTATGTGTAATTGTGTTGGAGATGATGAAGAACGAAGATGAGAAGCGTTTGTGTATCTTTCAGTCGTTGGTGTTCTGTTGAATAATGAACCTTTGATAATATATAAGATAGCTTAGCAGTTGGAGATGAGAAAAACAGAATTTTTGGCATTCTTGATCAGTTAGGTCGACCTCTTGTAGAGCTTAGGTCGACCTAGCAGTGCTTGCAGAATTTTGCTCCCAGTTAGGTCGACCTGTTTAAGGAGTAGGTCGACCAGAATCCTCTCAAAATGCATTCTGGGGACATTTTCACAGATTAGGTCGACCTAGTCGTTGTGTAGGTCGACCTAGCAGACTGGTATGTAAATTTCATCAATTTAGGTCAACCTGGATGATGTGTGAGTCGACCTAGCAGAAGTATGTGGATTTTTCTCCATTTTAGGTCGACCTGGGTTGACAGTAGGTCGACCTAACTGCTGGTTTTCTGCATTCTTCTTGATCTGCTTGTGTTGAGTCGCCCTAAAGTATAATAGATCAACTTGTACTTGTCATGAGTGATCAATGCTTGCTTTTCTTTGAGTTTTCTGCTTCCGCCTTGTTGTTTGAATGCTCATTTGAGTTTGCCATAAATCAAAAACATATTTGAGTGTAATCTTGTATTCACATGCTCCCCCTTTTTGATGATGGCAAACCATTAGTCGAAGCTTTGGTGGTAAGTGATAAAGACTCAACAAAGCTCCCCCGTACATCCAGCATCTATCTCTCAACAAGTCAATCTCTCAACACAACTCCCCCGTACACTCAGCATCTATCTCCCCCTTTGTCAACATCAAAAAGAGATACAACGAAAATAGAAGGGTAACGAGAGAACCATAGATAAAATGCTAGCATTCATAAAAAGGTAGTCAGTTATAGCATGAGAGTCAAATGAGCAAGAGCGATATATGTATGAAGTCACTATAAGCATGTTAATTGATAGCATATTATAGTATCAATAATATTTTTGGAAGTGAACAACAATAACGTTACCGCTTTCTCAACTTTAATGGCAGCCTTTAATCAATGTGGAATGACGCCTGGCTAGATGATGAACTACCTTTACGCTAAGAAAAATGTTAGCAAGGGAGAACATATATATATATATATATATATATATATATATATATATATATATATATATATATATATATATAAAGTAAAGGAATAATATTAAGAGAGAACAAACGTAATTAGCCCAAATTAGAGATATCGAGTATCCCTAATTCCCTACGAATGTTGAAGTATTGCTCCGTTGCTAGAGGTTTGGTGAATATGTCAGCTAGTTGCTTCTTGCTTTCTACATGTTCAAATGTAACGTCTCCTTTTTCTACATGATCTCGTAGAAAGTGATGTCTTATTTCAATATGCTTGGTACGTGAGTGTAAGACAGGATTTTTACTCAAGTTTATGGCACTTGTGTTATCGCACATGATAGGTATGCGATCAAGCTTAATACCAAAGTCAAGAAGTTGTTGCTTGAGCCATAATATTTGTGCACAGCAGCTTCCAGCAGCTACATATTCTGCCTCAGCAGTAGATAATGCAACCGATACTTGTTTCTTGCTATGCCAACTTATCAATGAATTTTGAGAATAGATGACACGTTCCACTGGTGCTTTTTCTATCGGATTTGCAGCCAGCAAAATCTGAATCAGAGAATCCTACCAAATGACACTCATTTCCCTTTGGATACCATAGGCCATATGTAGTAGTTCCACGTAAGTATCGCAGAATTCTTTTGACGGCTTTCAAGTGAGATTCTTTTGGACAAGATTGATATCTTGCACACATACACACACTAAACATGATGTCTGGTCTTGAGGCAGTAAGATACAATAGTGAACCTATCATACCTCAGTATAATTTTACGTCAACCTCTTTACCTTTCTCATCTTTGTCTAGATTTGTATTTGTTGCCATAGGTGTGTCAATTTCTTTTGCTTCACTCATTCCAAATCTTTTGAGCAGCTCCGTACAGTATTTAGTTTGATTCACAAACGTTCCATGACTGAGTTGCTTGATTTGTAGGCCAAGGAAGAAATTTAGCTCACCCATGAGACTCATCTCAAATTCACTCTGCATAAGCTTAGAAAAATCTTTGACAAGTTTTGCATTAGTCGACCTAAATATAATGTCATCTACATAAATTTGGACTAAGAGAATATCTTTATCTTTTCTTTTAATAAAGAGAGTAGTGTCAACTTTACCTCTAGAGTACCCTTGACTAAGGAGAAACTTGCTCAAACGTTCGTACCAAGCCCGAGGGGCTTGTTTAAGACCGTATAGAGCACGTTTCAGCTTATAGACATGAGTTGGGTACATGTAATTCTCAAAGCCGGGTGGCTGAGCAACATAGACTTCTTCATTTATATAGCCATTTAGAAAGGCACTTTTAACATCCATTTGGAATAGTTTGAAGTCTTTAGAACAAGCATAAGCAAGTAAGAGACGAATAGCTTCGAGACGTGCTACAGGAGCGTATGTCTCTTCATAATCAATACCTTCCTCTTGATTATAACCTTGGGCAACTAATCTAGCTTTGTTTCTAGTAATAACGCCGTTTTCATCAAGTTTGTTACGAAAAACCCATCTAGTGCCAATTACTTGATGATCTCCCGGATGAGGGACTAAGTCCCAAACATCATTCCGTTTAAATTGGTTTAATTCTTCTTGCATGGCCATTAGCCAATGCTCATCAAGTAATGCATCCTTAGCGTTTTTCGGCTCAACTTGTGAAACAAAAGCAAAATGATGACAGAAGTTACTTATCTTTGAGCGTGTTGTAACGCCCCTTGAGATGTCTCCTATTATATTGTCAATTGGATGGTCTTTCACGTTTGTCCAGGCCTTGGGAAGTTCTTCATTGTTTGAGATGCTTTCTTTTTCATTTTCATTGTGAGACTCATCTTTCTCTTTCTCAACATCTTTCTTTACAACACTTTCATCCTCATCTTCCTTATCCTTGACAATGTCTTCAGTGGATGGACCTGCACCATTAAATGAAAGACCTACACTTCCTTTACCAAGTATGGCTCCCCGATTGTTATCTCCATAGGTGACATACCCCTTTTTCTTTGCTTGAAACTCAACGAAAAGAGATAGGTCTCCAGTCATGTGTCTTGAACATCCGCTATCAAGGAACCACAACCTTTCGGCAATGTCAAGACACTTTTCCTGCAAGATTAATTTAAAGAGGGAGGTCCCCAATTTTCATTGGGTCCTTGGTAGTGAGTACACAATTTGTTGCACTTAGGCAACCATTGAAACACTCCTTTAGGAACTAAAATTCTCCTAAATTTGCATTTTTCAATGGTATGTCCCTTTTTGCAACAATAATGACAGGTAATATGATGAGAATATGGAGTTTTGCTAGTTGATACTTTTGGTACAAAAGTGTATTTGCTATATAAAGGAGTATACGATCTTTTGAACTTGTTTGGATCAACCGCAAAAGTCACTTTTGGTTGTAGAGCCTTGTCTAACTTGTCTTTTAGATCTCTTACTTTTTTTTGCCAAATATGACATGTCTCACAACCAAACCATGATGTAGGATCTATTTCAACTTTGTCCTTTTGAATGTCTAGCATAGATTGTTTTAAAGCTTCCATATCCTTTTCGGTTTTCTCAACTTTTGATTCAAGATATGAAAATATTTTCTTATTTGAGGCCAAAAGTTTGAAAGCTTTAATTGCATCTCTATGTAATTCTTCAAAAGCAAGTTTTAGTTGAGAATGAGATACCTTATCTACGAGTTCAGGTTTAAGATGACTTACAGCTTTCTTTTTCTTGTTTTGATGAGCCATGAAACATAGGTTTGCTGATTCTTCTTCATCGCTTGATGAGCTTTCACTAGATGAATCACTTTCCCATGCTATGTAAGCTCTTTTAGATTTGTTATGACCTTTGCTTTGGTTCTTCTCCTTTTCTTTCTTAAGGTATGGACAATCCGGTTTGTAGTGACCGGCTTTCCCACAATTGAAGCAAAGACCTTTGATCTTTCCTTTGTTGTCGTCATCTTGTTTGAACATGTTTGATTGCTTTCTATAGTTGATCAAGCCTTTGTCGGAATGTTTTGCTCCATTTTTCTTTAGATATTTGTTGTATCTTCGCACAAACAGTCCCATTTCCTCATCATCGGAGTCTTCGTCATCACTTGTGTCACTATCCTTTGGCTCTCGTTTTGAGGTCTTGGAGCTCGAAGCTTTTAGAGCTATTGACTTCTTCTCTACCTCTTTCTCCATGTTCTTTTCTTTCTTTGTCCTTTTCTCATGCATGTCAAGGCATTTAAGGTGTTGTTCATGTTCCTCTAGTTTACCAAATAGAGTTGTGATGTCTAAAGTGTTTAGATCATTTGCTTCCTTTATTGCTGTAACTTTGGGTTGCCATTCCCTGTTCAAGCATCTTAAGATTTTGTTAGTAGCAACTGCATTGGAAACAGGTCTATCAAGTGAGTTTAACCGATTTTTCAAATGAACGAATCTCTTCTGCATGTTTTCGATGGATTCACCATCTTCCATGTGGAAGAGTTCGAACTCTTGAATTAACGTATTGATCCTAGCTAGTTTGACATCATCCGTTCCCTCGTGGGCAACTTGCAATGTGTCCCACATAGCTTTAGCTGATCTATAATGGGAAACGCGATAGTATTCATCAACTCCTAGAGCTGAGATTAGAATGTTTCTCGCTTTCCCATCGTATGCATATCTCTTTTCATCTTCAGCATCCCAAGTATTTTCTGGTTTTGGAACAACTGCACCAGCTGCATTTGTCATGGTGATCTGAAAGGAACCATTGACAATAGCTGTCCAGATGTTCCTATCAATTGCATTGATGTGGACACACATACAATCCTTCCAATAGCCATAGTTTTCACCGTTGAAAACTGGAGCTCTATTATGAGCCCCTTTAGGTCCGGAAGCCATCTTTCCAATAAGTGTTTCACGTAGCACGGAATAAACCAGAGCTCTGATGCCACTTATTAGACGCTGGCCTTAGGATCTAGAGGGGGGGTGAATAGATCGTTCACAGTTTTACGGATTTAAACGACTTTTCAGCGGAAGTGATTCTGAATCGACTCGCGTCTATTCCGAACCACTATCGAAACGATTATATATGTGTTTAAAAAACCAGTCAAAGACTTGAGTTGAATGATAAGAGTATATGTTGCAGAATCAAAGCGTTTCTCTTATTGAAAATCAGATTAACTTTTTGTATGATGGACAATGTTTGCAATGCAGTAAGAGTGATAGAAACAAATATACAAACACTTGGTGATAATGATCAAATTGAAGGTAATTCAATGTGTGGTGGATTGTGATGTTTATGTAAGTACTTAATTCACAATCTTAACACTCGAATCGTTGATCAATTTGCTATTATAACCAAATATGAACAGAAAGTAAATGAAAAGGTAAAAGCGACAAGAACACGATATTTGTTTAGGCAGTTCGTCGATCGTCCTCGCTACGACTACGTCTGCCCCCAATTCCAAATTGAAATTGGGTAATCTTTCATTAATGTTGAAAGTAGTATATACAAAGAAGATAACAAAGCGATAAACGATAAACCAATTATGTCGATCCTTTGAATCTTCTTCCCCCTTAATCTTGAGCAAGATCAAGGTTATCCAAGAGCTTCACTTTGATTCCCTTCTGCAGTGTCTTGATTCCTTGAACTCCCCGTTCCTCAATCGTTACACTCAGCCGAATCCTCAATGAACGCCTCTTGATAAAAACCCCCAAGAACCACCCGTCGTGGAGGACAAAACCCGCAGATTTTATTCACCAACAAACCCCACAAACCTTCACCCACTAGGAATCTTCAATTACGTTCCATGGACGTTATCGAACTCATCACTAACCCGCAACGCAAGAATGATTATGTGTAATTGTGTTGGAGATGATGAAGAACGAAGATGAGAAGCGTTTGTGTATCTTTCAGTCGTTGGTGTTCTGATGAATAATGAACCTTTGATAATATATAAGATAGCTTAGCAGTTGGAGATGAGAAAAACAGAATTTTTGGCATTCTTGATCAGTTAGGTCGACCTCTTGTAAAGCTTAGATCGACCTAGCAGTGCTTGCAGAATTTTGCTCCCAGTTAGGTCGACCTGTTTAAGGAGTAGGTCGACCAGAATCCTCTCAAAATGCATTCTGGGGACATTTTCACAGATTAGGTCGACCTAGTCGTTGTGTAGGTCGACCTAGCAGACTGGTATGTAAATTTCATCAATTTAGGTCGACCTGGATGATGTGTGAGTCGACCTAGCAGAAGTATGTGGATTTTTCTCCATTTTAGGTCGACCTGGGTTGACAGTAGGTCGACCTAACTGCTGGTTTTCTGCATTCTTCTTGATCTGCTTGTGTTGAGTCGCCCTAAAGTATAATAGATCAACTTGTACTTGTCATGAGTGATCAATGCTTGCTTTTCTTTGAGTTTTCTGCTTCCGCCTTGTTGTTTGAATGCTCATTTGAGTTTGCCATAAATCAAAAACATATTTGAGTGTAATCTTGTATTCACAAACACATCTCTATATAATGACTTGGAGCACAAGAAACAATTTGTTTTCACGACACGGAATAAGACTCTACTCTTTACAAAACAACTGTAAAGAATGACCTTAGACTTAACAATGTCTGAACTCTACCCTTAAACCCTATGTTTGTCATAAATTGACAACCATAACCTAGACTCTAGACTTTCCTCATTTGCAAAAGAAGAACATGAGAGACTCAAACAAGACTCAAACAAAACGGAAATGACTTTAAAAACCTGAGCAATTTAAACAACATACCTGGACTTTAACCAAAGTCTTGATCAAGAGATGTTATTTGAAGTGGAACTGCACCAGGTGGACTTGTGCGTAGGTTGGAACATGCACTGAGTCAGAACAAGTAATACATACCATCAATACATGTCTTCAGATGATAATGCAAACAATATTCCTTGCTAGTCTTCAAGAATAAACATGACTTGAGTTATGTTCTGACATCTTGTGTGACATTGTTCTTCTGGCTTAAAGAATAGTCTATGAAAGAATTTACATTTGGATAGAAGCAGAATAACATTGTCTTTGTTGATCTTCTTACTCTCTTACTCCCCTCGAGTTATACTAATTTAGGACATCTTTGATGTTCATCCTTGAAGTTCCCTTCATTTGGAATTTTCCACAGTTTCCAAGTTCAGAAGCTTCAGTCTACTTGCTACACAAGATTCAAATTGCCACACTCTACAACTTGAAGTAGAAGAAACTATGATTGTATAGCTATAAATCAATCTTCAGCATACACGTCTAAGATTTTCATACAAACATAGAAAATATCCAGCTCCCATCAAGATATTTAACAGAGTCAGTATGCTTCACCAGATACTCTTGCCATACTTCCTTAATCTGTGAAGATAATAGTGAGCACGGACTTTTGGTTCACACTAATCCTTGAATACATAACTAGAAGGACTTCTCATCTAATAGGTACTAAGTCTCCCATCAAATTACTTATTAGTTACTCAGTAAGATTTACTACTCACACTAGTTCATCCTGACTGGTTTCTTCTTCTCAATCTTGCATCCAGGTTCTACACTCAATAAGTACTAAGTCTCTCGTCAAAGTACTCACCAGTTATTCAGTTGGAATTTTCTACTCACACTAGGTCATTATGACTGATTACCTCTTCACATTTATACATTCTTCTCTTGGCAAACACAATACAAAGAAACTGAAGATCTTGAGATGATGTTGTGACATCTGATATGACATCATCTGATGTTGATTAATTATAGAGGAAAGACCATGACTTGCTATAATTATGGTGAAAAAGGTCACATCATCTTGCAGTGCACGAAACTAAGGAAGAATCAAGCTGGTGATAAAGTGTTTGCTTTGTCAGGGTCTGAGAATACTCTTGAAGATCGATTGATTAAAGGTATATGTTTTATCCATGGCGCACCTTTAATTGCAACTATAGATACTGGAGAGACTCATTTGTTTATTTCTTTGGATTGTGCTAAAAATTTGAATTTGGAAATATCTAATATAAATGGAAGTATGGTATTGACACTCCTGCGTTGGGTTCAGTGACTACTTCATTTGCTTGTTTGAATTGTCCGATTGAAATTTTTGGTAGAGAGTTCGGAATGGACTTAGTGTGTGTCATACCCCAAAATTTGCCCAACATATTTATCCATATTTCAGTCCATTTGACTTTCAAATGCTCAGAGACACACAAGGAGGAAACATACAGCCTCTCTCCTAAACAACGACCCTCCAACTAGGGTTTTGCTCCTCTCAAAGAAAAATCAGGTTCTGACACCTCAAGTGGACCTCAGGGTCTCTCACATGTCTTATAATATCCTCATGACAAGTTTCAAGCTCTGATTTCTCAGAATGTTCAGTCAACTGCTCAAATGATCAATAATCGACTGGTTAACCTAAAAGTCAAACCACAGTTAAAACTTCTGATTTTTGGTAAACATCCTCATTATGAAGTATCATTCATCATTTGATCAAGTATTGATCATGATTCATTAAGAAAAGTTCAGAAATCAACAAAACCTAAGGTTTCTAAATTAGGGTTTTTAGGTGAAAGTCAACGCAACTTTGACCAGTCATATCTCTCTCATACTTTCTCTGAAATTCCCCAACCAAAGCTCATTCCCAAGGAAATTTATTCTCTACAACTTTCATGTTGGTCCCAAAGTCAAGAAATGCACCATTTGGGAGATATGAGCCAAGACATTACAGGTCCTTCTAAAAAGACCGCCAACAGGCATTTTTTCTCAAAGCTCATAACTTGAGCATGGAATATTTAATTAAGATGAAACCAAAAGCATCATTTAGAGGACACTCTAAGATTTCTAAAAAGCTCAAGAACACTTCCATACAATAAAAATGAGGGAGATATGCTTGGTACAAGTTGGTTAATTTTGAGAAAATACACCTATTCCAAAGTGAAGATTTTTGGTTTTTTTGAGTAATGGGCCAAAGTTTGAGTTCCTAAACATGATTATGGGCTCTTTAAAGGTCCCTAAGTCCCTTATTTTATTTCCTATTATTTTATTTCTTTTATATTGAATTATATTCAATTAAATTTAATTTAAATGAAATAAATAATGGAGAAATACACAAAGATTATTATTTATATTTTTTTCAATCAAATCATGAGCACAATATCTAATTTAAATATTAAAATTCGTTTTGGTTTGAAAATAGAAAAATATGATGCAAAAATAGAAGTTTTGGATTAAATCTCAAGCTTTGCCAAATCATGGATTTTCCTCCAAATTGTTGACCTAAAAATCTTCCCTATAAATAGCACAATAATATCAGAAAGGGGAGGACGAAAATATGAGAAAGGAGCAGCCAAGCAATAGAGTTTCACGTTGCAAATTTGGAAGGAATTTAGGGCACGATGTAACTTTCTCTCTAGCAAGTTTCAGACTCTCCCAAGTCTTGTATCATCACCCTGCAAATCTCAGGAAGCTGTCTCATCCTTCCACGAAGGCCAAAGCTTCAGAATCGGCAATTCCAGGTCGCACAGGTTTGGTGAGTTTTTGAAAACTTTAAGAGTTGAATTCACGTAGTATAAACGGTTTCGATGCATATATACATGTTCATGTCGATATTTGTGACTGTTTCGAGCCATCTTCCATAAGTTTAGACGCAGGAATATGAACCTGCCATTGTTAGGGCATGGGCTTTATGCTCTTCGTATCTCCTAGCACAGGTTGTTTCAGGTTAAAAGGACCTCACCATTGGATTCGTGAGGTCCAAATTATGAAATCTGGGCGTCTCGTTTTGTTGTTCCGATCGTTTTTGCAGGTGCCGGCCAAGTCTCCATCGGAGAAGACGGAAGAATCCGCCGTCAGTGGCGGTCGGAAGTCACCAAGAATCAGTCAAGCCACGCGTGTCATTTTATCGTTTTTCTATTGGCTCGTTTAAAATCTGGGTTACTTCTCTCCTCATTTGATTGGTGCATTTAAAAATCTCGGGGCCCACTGTAACTTATGTGTTGACTTTGTGGTTTTACTGGTCTCTTCATATTTATTAATTTCAGGTTATATGTAAATCAATTAACACACGCAACACGCATGGATGATGTGAACGTTGGTAATCATGGTGACCCTAGTTCGATCCCTGGGGAAACACTTTCTTTTTCTATAATTTTGTTTCTACAGATTCCATGCAGCGTTCCATTCAAGACTATGGTACACCTTCTGATCATCAACCGTCCGATCATCAGCATCCAGGATCTAGCGCCTATAGCCTGCAGGTGCACCAAAGACTTCTCAGAGCTTCCCCACACTGGATCACAGAGCTAAGTTTTTTTTATTCTATTTCCTTTTATTTTAAATTACTTAATTAATCTTTTTTCTCTTTTATTAGAATTCTTTTATTATTATTTATTTTACTTGTCTAGTAAATTATTCACATAAATAATAGTTTTATAATTATTATAATAATTATTTTTTTTAATCGAAACACTCGATTTTTTTCATAAGCATTAAAAATAATTGTCTTTTTTACAAGGAAAATTATTATTTTTATATATACTTTTAATCAATTAGTTTTGAACATTTGTTAACCTCGAGGCATTTATAAATCCTAATAGCCTTAGGTTTATTGGTAGATGTTATCCACTATCTTTAAGCTTTGTAAACCTTTTAGGTCACAATAAGTTTTCTTAAATAATCCTTTAGGGTTTGCAAACCTTTTAAGGTTTAAATCAGTGAATGCACTAACGCTTTCTTTTCAGGGTTAATCAGAAGTTCTCCGACTACGCGCCAGGGCAATCAAAAGCTTAGTTCTGATCTCTCTTTATTATTATTTAAATTATTTTTACCTTTGATGTTAATTTTTGCCTTATGGTTTAAATTACTTTCAACTGTCAATGAATTACTCATACATTTCCGCTATCATTTTCCGTTTATATCAGAGTCAATCAAGGTTCGAGGAAGATCAGGGCGGAGATCAAGAAAATTAAATTAATTATTTATATTTCTTATTTTCTGTTATAATTCCCCCATCCCTACAGGTGTTTATTGTAATAGCGTAGGATTTTCATTCTGCCTTTATTTTTCTGCTGTGGTTAGTAATCTTAGGGTGTGCAAGCCTTGAATTGAATTAACATAGATCATTAAATTATAAGATAATATATCTGAGTTAACCACATGATTGTTGCACCCACACACCTTTGAGGTAACCTCCTCTATTGCTGCCTTTCGATAAAACAGTCAAGTCCCTCGGATGTAGGGATACCTTAGCACCTGTTGCCTTCGATAAAATCATCATAGTCCCTCGATATAAAGATCATTGTCCCTTCGAGTTGCCCACGATAAAAAATGATCTCGTCCCTCGATTAAATGATGATAGTCCCTTCGATTGCTAAGGTATACTTACTGTTGCCTAAATGACTATTATATCCTTCCCCGAGACTACCTACCCTCTTTATGGTAGGGACAGACTTGTGGTGAACGATTATTCTCGATGACCCTTCGATGACCCGCACATCCAATTGAAAGACTTACTGCCCTCTCATGGTATGGATGGACCCTTTCGCCCGAAAGACTTAAAGAACAAGAAAGACAAACTTAGGGTACGTAGTTCTTAATTGCTTGCTCAATTCAAACAAATTCAAATGCTTTTCACACCTCCTTTCAAAACAATTTCAAAACAAGGCTACGCTTATTTACAAGCTAAAGTCCTTAACGAAATCTTTTTACTATTCACACACGACACTTCAAACTTTTCAAACAAACAAACAAGTGAGCCAAGCAATTAAGAGCCCATGGATAACCATGGATGCAAAGGGTGCCTCACACCTTCTCTTTGTATAACCTACCCCCCGAACTCAAAATCTTTCAAAGGTCTTTCCTGTTCTTTTAGCCTTTCTATATATTGGATAAAATAAAAGTCGGTGGTGACTCTTGCTATCCGCAACATTTCGAATAAAGTCAGTTCACCGTATTACAGTGTGCCTTCCGTTAGAACAACTTGATGTCATCCTGGGAATGAACTGGTTAGAATTCAACCAGGTTCATATTAATTGCTTTACGAAGACGGTTATCTTGCCTGAAGCTGTCAGTGTTGAAGATTTGGAAATGACTGCTAGACATGTGGACGAGGCGGTTAAAGACGTGGCTGATGTGTTTATGTTGTTTGCATCTAAGGAAGTGAAAGGAAAAGCAGTGAGTAGTGAATTACCAGTAGTATGTAATTTTCCGAAAGTTTTTCTAGAAGATGTTAGAGAGTTGCCACCTTAGAGAGATGTGGAATTTGCTATTGAATTGATTCCTGGGACTAGTCCTATGTCGATGGCACCTTATCGTATGTCGCCATCTGAGTTGGATGAATTGAATAGTCAATTAGAAGAGTTACTTGAGAAGGAATTTATTCTTCCTAGAGTGTCTCAGCGGGGTGCGTCGGTGTTGTATGTAAAGAAGAAAGAGGGTTCTGTGAGGTTGTGTGTGGATTATAAACAGCTGAATAAAGTTACTATCAAGAATCGGTATCTGTTGCCAAGGATTGATGATTTGATGGATCAACTGGTTAGAGCATGTGTATTTAGCAAGATTGGCTTGAGGTCTGGGTATCATCAAATTCGTGTAAAAGTGGACGATATTTAGAAGACTGCGTTCAGAACGAGGTATGGTCAATACGAGTATACAGTGATGCCATTTGGAGTAACTAATGCACCTGGTGTTTTCATGGAGCACAGGAATAGTATATTTCATCCTTATCTTGATAAGTTCTTCATGGTGTTTATAGATCATATTCTGATATATTCCAAAAGCAAAGAAGAGCACGCAGAACACCTTAGAACTGTGTTGGAATTGTTGAAAGAGAATAAGCTTTATGCAAAGTTGTCAAAGTGTGAATTTTGGTTAAGTGAAGTAAGATTTCTTGGTCATGTGATTTCCAAGAATGGGATTGTTGTTGATCCAACGAAGGTAGAAGCGGTATCTTAGTGGGAAGCTCCAAAGTTGGTTTCCGAGTTCGTAGTTTTCTTGGTCTTGTAGGGTACTACATAAAGTTCATAGAAGGATTTTTGAAGTTAGCATTGTTGTTAACTAAGTTGACTATAAAGGGTCAAGCAATCATTTGGGATTCGAAGTGTGAAGAAGGATTCCAAGAATTAAAGAGAAGGTTGACTAGTGCTCCTATTCTAATTTTTCCGAATCCGGAAGAACCCTTTGTGGTATATTGTGATGCTTCATTAATAGGATTAGGTGGTGTATTAATGCAGAATCAATAGGTAGTGGCTTATGCGTCGAGACAACTTAAAGTTCATGAAAGGAATTATCCGACTCATGACTTAGAGTTGGCAGCTGTAGTCTTTGTGCTGAAATTATGGAGACATTATCTGTATGGTTCGAGATTTGAAGTGTTTAGTGATCACAAGAGTATGAAGTATCTCTTTGAACAGAAAGAGCTCAATATGAGATAAAGGAGATGGTTAGAATTCCTTAAAGATTATGCTTTTGGGCTGAATTATCATCCTGGTAAGGCGAACGTCGTTGTTGACACTTTGAGTAGGAAGTCCTTACATATGTCTATGCTAATGGTGCGGGAATTGGATTTAATTGAACAATTTCGAGATTTGAGTTTGGCATGTGAAGGTACTCCTAATAGTGTTAAGTTGGGTATGCTGAAGCTGACAAGTGGTTTTCTTGATGAGATTAGTGTTAGAACATAGTTTGGTTCTAATCATATCTTAGTGTTTTGATGATAACAAGTAAATAATTTTTGTATAAGTAAATATGGTACTCCAATTATATGTTTCTCATTTCAGAAGATGCTCTAATACAAGTGCCATCAGAACATGAACAAACGCTGAATAGAAAAGCCGCTGAAGTTCTAATGAAGTAACTTCTGAATGCACCAACCGCTGTAGACAAACTCTATTAGAAATTATATTCACAAGTCAGAACAGAAGTTATGAATAGATGCAAAGTTCTGAATCAAGATAAGATGCCGTTAAAAACATAATGATTAAAAAGACGGCTGAAGCACTCAAATGGAATAACTCCCAAGGTTGATTGAAGAAGCAACGCACATGCACCTCGTTGGAGAAACTAAAACAAAAAGCAAACACGCAAGCATTTAATGCACTCTCCAAAGATCAAGATAACAGACAAATATTTGATGTTATAAATATAAGATCACTTGAAAAATTAACAGAAGAAGTAGAAAAAGAAGAAAAATGTCGAACAAAAGAAAAGCTTACAAAAGGGAAAGAACAAGAACGCATATACAAATTGAAGAACTCTTACGCTGAAGAAAATTATCTTTTCTATTTAGAGTTCATATCTCCTGTACCAAAAACTTAGTGAAATATCACAATTGTGATTAAAGCTTATTAGAAGCAATTTGAAACACTATTTGAAGTCAGTTTGTAACTGTTCCTTGAGAGACCAGTTGGGTCAGATTTCTCAAGAGGGCTAGGACTAGTTTAGTCTTAGAGGTTGTTAGTTAGGACAGTTGGTTGTGCATTGTGGTGTTAGTCACGACAGTTGGTTGTACATTGTGTTGTTAGTCACGACAATTGGTTGTGCATTGTATTGTTAGTCACGACAGTTGGTTGTGCACTTGTAATCAGTTTTGATTATAGTGGATTAAGTCCTCGATTGAGAGAGGCGAAATAACCTTTGCGGGTGGACTGGAGTAGTTTGAGTTACAAACGAACCAGTATAAAAATAATTGTGTTTAGGAAAAACTTATTCAACCCTCCCCCCTTCTAAGTGTTTTAACCTTCAATTAGAGCGGGTCATAAATCTGATGCTGAATTGGTTGATAGGTTGACTTTGATTAACCAAGGCAAAGGAGGTGATTTTCGAATTGACGATAATGGTATAATGCAGTTTGGTGATCAAGTTTGTGTTCCTAATGTTTCGGAGCTTAAGAAGAGTATTCTTGAGGAAGGACACTGTAGTGGATTGAGTATTCATTCTGGTGCTACCGAGATGTATCACAATTTGAAAAAGTTATTCTGGTGGCCTGGAATGAAGAGGTAAATTGCTGAGTTTGTTTATTCTTGTTTGACTTGCCAGAAGTCGAAGATTGATCATCAGAAGCCGTATGGAGTTATGCAATCGTTGTTCATTCCTGAATGAAAATGGGACAGCATATCTATGGATTTTACTTCCGGTTTACCAAGGACAGTTAAGAACTATGAAGCTATTTGGGTCATTGTGGACAGATTGAGGAAGTCTTCTTTGACTTCAGCGCTCGACCAACACCATTCATAGGAGTAACTCTTAGGAACACATGATCTCCCCCTTGAAACTCAAGTGTTCTCCGCCTCTTATCATGGTAACTCTTCTGAAGACTATGAGAAGCTTTCATCTTCTCCTGAATCATCTTAATCTTCTCTATAGTCTGTTGAACAATTTCTGGTTGTAGCAACCTGCCCTAAAAATTTAGACTTGTAGAGTCGCCACCTATTCTGCCAGGGCGAATAGGAAACTCTACAAAGTTTTAGAGATATGAATAATCTATTATAATCACGTCAAGGGAAGGTGTTAGGCACTCTTAACCCTTTCCTAAGGTTTAATTGTAAGTTAAAGGTTTATGGCTAATAAAGAAAGGTGACAAAAAGTTAAATAGGGCAAACTTTAAACCTATTGAAGTTTTGGGGAAGTGGACTCGCCTTGTTACCAAGTGCCTACGTACCTCCTTATGGAGGATCAGAGTCTACGTAGTTCAGGGTATGTTGGTTGATCGGTCACCAATTTCACTTATACTCCGCAAATTATTTGGTAAAATCGGTCATTTCGGTAACACTGTGAATGGTTTGTTCTTTGTTTTAAGTAGTTCTTTCATGTTTTTTTAATCTAATTGTTAGTGGTAATTTTTAGTAGAATAATTACTTTTGATCACTTTTTTGGTAGTTATTGGTTATTTCAGGTGTAAGGAAGAATCGCCGAAAAAATGGGACGAGAACAGAAGAAAACAAAGCCAAAATTGCAAGGAAAGAAGCTGACGCGGGCGCCAGCGTCGTGGGACACGACCACGTCAGTTGGAAAAGGAAAAAAATGTTGTTGGGAGCTGACACGGGTGCCAGTATCGTGGGACACGGCCATGTCAGCTGATACATGGAAAAAGAGCCTTTTTAAGAGAAAATAGAGGCTAACGCAGGCGCCAGTGTCGTGGGACACGGCCGCGTCAGCTGATGCAGCCAGAAATTGTTTTTTTAGCTGTTTCATTATTTCAAGTCTCATTAAGGGCGTTCTCGACTTTTTACATGAATGGAATGTAACCTAACACTACTTAGTCCAAGTTTAAGAGTTTTTTGGATTATCTTGGATCATATTGAAGAATTCTACAGTGAAGAAGAGAAGCTAACAAGGGTTTCGGAGAACGGAGATTTTCAACGGCAATCGCAATTGAAGATCAAAGCCTTCCCTAATTTTTGTAATGTCTATCATCTTTATTTTTAATTCTTCGAATATTACTATGAGTAGCTAAACCCCCCATTGCTAGGGGGTGTCCCTGAATTGCCATTGTTATGAACCGTATTTCATCAATTTATGTTATTGAAGTTTTATGAGTATATTTTTATTGTGCAAAATTCTTAATGCCTTTTCTATCGGACAAATAGTTTTCGGATTCACGGTTGAGATTTAGGTCGGACAAACCAACTCAATGCAATTTGCACAATAATACTCCGGTAAAATTGCTTAGGAATGAGGATTTAACCGTAGTAACCGTTTAATTCTTGATATTCATTATTATAGCGCTTGTTGTTATCTATAATAGCTAAGGAATTAGGATTAAAGATAAACACCAAAGGTTTTCCGTTAAGGAATTAAGGAAAACAACTCTTGAGATTCGGTAGTAGCTCATTATAACTATATCTCATAAATTGGGGAATAAAGTTCATTGCGCGACAATTTAAACACCTAACCTAGCATGATTTCTCATATTGTCAAGAACCATTATTTTACTTTTGCTTTCATTAGTTATAATTAATATAATTTCTCTACAAACAAACAAATCCCATGATATTTTGTTCAATTGAATAATTGTGAAACTTGTATTTCCTACGCAGTCCGTGAGTTCGATACTGGGTATAAATCTATTTTTAAAACTACATTGATGAAAAATAGTACACTTGCTAATTTTCCGATCATTGATGTTTTTTAGAGGTTGTATGCCTTTGGAAGTTTGTATGTTGAAGCGTGTTTTAAATTGCAGTTCGCAGTTATACAATTATCGCAGTTTCGTAGTTCGTCTGTGAAATGTTAATGAATTATTATGTGGCATACAACCCTGTTTAATATCTTGAAGTTTTGTTAATCGCGTTGATCAATTGATTTGATCAACGTAATTAACAAATTAATAAAGAATTACTAATTATCATAACCGATTGATTCGATTACAACCGTTAGAAAATTAATATTTTTTTATTAGATTATTTTAATTAAAGTAAAATAGAATAATTTATTTTTAATCATCGCAATCAATTAATTCGATCAAAACGATTAGTAAATTGACCCTAACCTAAATTAGCTCAATCCATTTAATCCTACATTAAGTTAATTATTACCCTAAATTAAATTAATTATCTAATTAACCTAATTAAAATTATTGATTAAAACTATCACTAATTATTATTAAATCTAATTAAGTTAGCTAGGTTAAATTATTAATCAAAACCTAAATTAAAACTAAATTTAAAAAAATAATTAAAAGGTTTTTAGGGTTTTAATAAAAAACATAAAACAAATAATTATATAAACAAAATAAAATAGAGGAAGAACCAGGGTTTTGATTGAGTGTGACGAAGCTGATGATCCATATGACGACCTTCAATCCAGGTGCGTTGGATCTGAGCAGCTTGTGATCAAGTGGCTGCTGGCAGAGGGTGTATGGTGAACCTTCACGTGTAGCGTGAACCGGAGCTATAAGTGAACCATAACATAAATTCATAAAAAAAACCAAAACGTCCAACACAGGTTTCGAACCCAGGACGCTGTGGTAGCCAGCCGTAAGTTTACCAAATAATCTGCAAGCTTCATGTGTTAATGGAATGCGCTTAATTGATTATATATGAAAACCACGCCTTTTAATGAAAACGCGGGCCAATTTTTGAACGTACCAGTAGCGTGGCGACACCTTCATCTTCTTCGTTCTTTTCTGAAAAAAAACACAGAGACTTCTACCTACGGTTCACAAACGTCACTACAGCCCTGCACTCATGAATCACGTTACATAAGTCAAATAAATTTTAGATAGAAGCATGAATCGATTAGAAATTGGCCACTGAATCCAATGGTGGTCTCCGTTGGTCCTAATTTTGCCCCTAACAAGAACCCCCAAATTAAGACCTTAAACCCTAGCGATGGTAGATTCACAAGTCGGGAGTAACATGGTGATGATACTCGATGCTTGAAGCGTCTGTGTTGATTGGAATTGCTTCAAAATGTCCCAAGGAACGTGTTAGAATCCTTTAAGCTCCTTGAATCGGCCTCAAATATTGAATTCACTATCTCGCTTTTCTTGAAATTTCAAGAGCTTCACTAGGGTTCTTGATTGCATAAATTCATCCCCAATGCATTGCAATAGGTTATGGTTATATAGTAGAGCAAAATAGGTCAACAAAATTTGATTAACTCTTGCTAATTGGAAAGATTCATGTGTGATTGGAACTTGACTTTTCAATTTTTCCAATATTGGCCAATTTGTATATTTTCTTCCCCAATTCCAATATCCACCAATTTGAATCAATTATGTGACTTAAATGGTGATTGAATGTGATTAGAATAAGATCCTTAGCAAAATATTTGATTTTCCATGATTTATATAAATTAATTATCACTTTTAAATGATCAAAAATTCATATAAAAAAAATAAAAATCCAAAAATTCGTGGTCATTTAATTGGATGTCTTGGATAAATTGAGGACCAGGATTGGATCTTAAAAACTTGGGCCCATTTGCAAGAAAACTCATTTTGAACCATATTTGCTTCACATTTTTCACTCAAATTTGTCCAATTTTGACAAGGCATATCTCCCTCAATTTTTAAGATATGGAAGAGTTCTAGGACTTTTTGGAAAGCTCAAGATGTCCTCTACAAGCCACTTTGGAACCTTTTTTCCATTTGAAGATTTTATCTTGATGATATGGGCTTTGACAAAAAACTGCTTTTGGTTGACTTTCAAAAAGGACCTATAATCTTTTGGACCATATCTCTTAAATGAAGTAGTTTGGCTTTGGCATTAGAGTGACAAAGTTGTATAGAATTAAAATTCCTTCAATATAGGCTTTGGTTGAGAAATTTCTGATGTTCCATGTGAGAGTTATGGCTGGTCAAAGTTCAGTCGACTTTTAGGTTAAAAACCCTAATTTAGAAACTTTGATTTTTGTTGATTTATGAACTTTCCTTGATGAATCATGATCAAACCTTGAGCAAATGATGAATGTTACTTCAAAGTATTGATGTTGATCCAAAATCAGGAATTTTCACAGTGATTTGACCATAGCTGACTTTTAGGTCAAACTAATCGATTGTTGACCATTTGAGCATTTGACTGAGCAATTTCGTAAACTAAGGCTTGAAACTTGTCATGGAGATGATTTGAAACCTAATAAGCCATATGAAATCCATTGGAGACCTTGATTCATCAATTTTCTTAAGAGAACGCAAAACCCTAATTCAGGAGGTCTTTGATTAGGAGAGTGTGCCTTAGGTTAACCCTTGAGCCTTGAATCATTGTATGAGTTTGAAAGTGAAATGAGACGGGAAAATTTTGGGGTATGACAGCTTCCCCTGTTCAATCTTCTTAAACTTGAGGATGTAGATTGGCTTGTGTGCCTTTTGGAATCTAAAGGCGGAAGAGGATTGAACACTAGAATACCAAGAAATTTGCCCTTGATGATGCAGGGACTTTTTCGAGATGGGCTTAAAGATGCCATCTAGGATTGAACGACGTGAGAATACGCAGGTCTCACGCTTTTTGAATCGAAGAGTGATTAAATAATGGAAGACCCCTAAAGCCTGAGACTTATGAAGGATAGAAAAACACATAGAAAGGGGGGGGGGGGGTTGAATAAGTGTAGCTTTAAAACTTGTAAGATAAAAACTATTTGCACAATGATTTTTATCATGGTTTGTTGTTAACTAAACTACTCCAGTCCACCCCCTTGGAGTGATTTACCTCACCTGAGGATTTAATCCACTAATCACACAAGATTACAACGGTTTTCCACTTAGACAACTTCTAAGTCTTCTAGAGTATACTGATCACAACCTGATCACTCTAGGAACAAACTACTTAGATACCCTCTAAGACTTTTTAGAGTATTCTGATCAACAACCTGATCACTCTAGTTCTTACAACTTAATGTAAACAAATTCGTTTAAGAGTTACAATGCTTCTTAAATAAGCTATTATCACAACTGTGATTTTCTCTTAAGTTTAAGCTTAATCTCACTAAGATATTACAACAGCAATGTAGTGAGGTTGATGATGAAGTGTGAGAGCTTTTGAATTTGATAGCATTTCTGTATATTTGCGCAAGTGTTGTATTCAGCTTCTCATCAGAACTTCAATATATAGGTGTTTGAGAAGATGAGCGTTGGGAGCATTTAATGCTTTGCGTAATCCATACAACATTGCATTTAATGTTTCACTCTTTTGTCAACTACCTCGAGCCTTGCTTTCGCTGTGTCTACTGACGTTGCCTTTAATAGCTTATAACGTTCCTTTTGTCAGTCAGCGTAGCCTGCCATATTGTACTTGCACTTGCTTCTGATCTGATGTTTGTGTAAACAACGTTTGAAAATCATCAGAGTCAAACAACTTGGTGCAGAGCATCTTCTTGTCTTCTGACCTTGAAGTGCTTCTTAGCGTGATACCATGAGAACTTCAGTGCTTCTGATCTCAAGTTCTTCTGATGCTTCCATAAACCATGTTCTGATTCTGCTTGACCATCTTCTGATGTCTTGCCAGACCATGATCTGATGTTGTATGTTGAACCTTCCGAGTCAGTGCTTCTTGCGCTGATTTTGTGCATACTCTTTATTTAATTCCTGAAATGGAAATTGCGTAGTATTAGAGTACCACATTATCTCATACAAAATTCATATACATTGTTATCATCAAAACTAATAATATTGATCAGAACAAATCTTGTTCTAACAATCTCCCCCTTTTTGATGATGACAAAAACATATATAAATGATATGAATTTGCAATCAGAATATCAGACGGCTAAAGACAATTACACAGTTATAGCATAAGCATATAAACATAGTGTGTGAATATATCTCCCCCGAGATTAACAATCTCCCCTTGAGATAAATAATCTCCCCCTGAAATAAATACTGGAAGAAATTTATAAATAAAGGACTTCCCTGAGTATTTTCCATTTCAGTTGAGACAATCACATATGCTTAGATCTTCAGAACATTCATAGTTTCTGCTTCTTGCTTCCATAGGACAGCTTCAGAGCTTGAATTTCTCCTTGAATCACATATGTTACAGAACAAACTAAACGACAAAAGTTAGAGCATGAATGAATCAGAACATAATATATGTATCAGAACATATAATATGTATCAGAGCAAAAACATTAATGTTTCAGAGCATGTTTAGAACAAAAACATGCATCAGAACATATAAGGAATAAGAATGAGTTAAAGTATATTCTATCATCAGAATATCATAACATTCTTCCTTCTTGCTTATGATCCTTGAAGCTTCACAGTGTCATACCCCAAATTTGTCCTACCCTTATTTATCTGGCTTGCAACTCATAAACATACATCCATTTAGGTCATATCATTGCATGCATCTGTATCATTGGTCCTTTGTCAGAAGGAGAGACTTGAAGCCTAATGTGGGGTGTCATCAGCTTGCCCAAGACCTCTTGAAATCAGGGTTTTTATCCAGTTCATAGCATTGGCAAGTGCAGAAGTATAGAAGTCATCTGATCCTCTTAATCAGGGTTTCCTTGACCAAAGTCAACCAGTTGACTTTCTGGTCAACATTTAATCAGGAATGGATTTTATGAGTGAGGAGCTTTCATATTGACTATGTGGGGGTATTCATTCGGCTGGATTTGACCGGAGGAGATTTAATCAAGAATTCCATCAATAATCAGAAAAATCAGAACAGTTGACTTTTGGGTCAAAATCAGAAGAATTATTCAAATATTGACTTTTCGTGGAAATTCAACCAGGAAAAGTCGAAGAATGGATAAAATCAGGAGTTTGACAAAAAGTTGCCAAAAATAGAAAATGACAAAAGTGGAAAGTTTTGACACTTAGAAAATTTTTGAGGGTTTTAAATCTTGATGAGCAGTCCACTTCAGCCCTGATTTACACGTGGCAAATGATATTTTTTGGAGAAATTTCCAACATCAAAGTTGTTCCTCTCATGGAGGAGAACAACTTTGTAGTTGGACATTTTTTCATCTGAAGCTTGTATGAAGAGATAAAATGGTTTGAAGTTGCTGGAAAGTCATTTGAACCAAGTCACAATCCAGGTCATGGGCCAGGTCATGACCAGACATTTCATCAAGCATGTGGCATGCCAAATTGCAAGCTGATTTCAGAGATGTACAAAAATGCTATAAGCTCAAACTTGGTATCATTCTCCTCTCCTCCATGCCCTCTATGAAACGAAACAAGAATTGAGTACATTGGGTGGATATTGAATCAATGGTGGATGCTCAAAGTCATGCCCTCACACTGGCCAGAATGCAGCATCAGGCAGGCCAAGATCCAGGTCACGCGCAAGGCATTTCTACAAACACATGGTGGGCTGAATTCAAGTCTAATTTTCTCCCTCCACAAATCCCAATTTTGAAAAATCTTGGTATCAAACTCCTCCTTGCCACGTCCTCTTTCCAATGAGCCATGGATCACGCTAATTGGTCAAGTGATGGGCAAGTTATAAGGTCCCAAAGCCATGCCTCGAGTGAACCACAATCTAGGTCACGAGTGTGCAGGCTCAGCAGCTGAGGCATGGTGTTTTTATTGCAAGTTATGAGTGACCTCCAGCCTCTATTCCAACAAACCTCCAACACAAAACCCCTTGTCCTCCATGCCCTCTTTAATTTGAGCACAAGTTTGGAACGAATGGTAGCTTAGAGATGAAGCTAGGGGTGCACAAAGTCATCAGTTCGGGCATTTGGTTATGGCAAGGTTCACTTAAATTTGCTGCACCATATTACTACAAAACACCATGCAAGCAACCGAGCACGTGAAAGCACATGAGAAAACTCACCAATTATACACTACAGCACCACAACATAACAACCATACACCCTCATGCACCTTCACACTATAAAAGGACACTCCCTTCACAAACTCAGGGGGACACGCTTCGTTTTCGTTTTCTCAGTTTCCTCACTCTCCTCCTCTCTCTCCCTTCTCTCTCTCAACCTTCATCTTCCAACAACCACCAACTACCTCCCTCTCCACCATAACCGCCACACTTCACTATCACCACCTCCATTAACTTTCATCAACAGATGCTAACAAACTTGTAACAAACTCGTGACTGCTTCTCAACCTTCAAGCTCTTCAGCGACCACCATGACTCCATGACCTTCAATCTTCATGCTCAATTTCAAGCACCTTCTATAATCATCATCATTTGCGCTATCCAAGATCTCCCAATCATTCTCAGCATCACAGAACCACCTTCGTGCTGCTTCAAAGAGAGGATGTTCTTTGAGTTTGTTTCTCACAGAACCACATTGGCTTCGCGTTAAGTTCCAAGATTCAAGAGCTTGTAGAAGCTTTTCGGAGACACGCTCGCGGTTCGTCATCAGGTAAATTCTCTTGAATACTTGTCTCAGCATGTTAGATACTATGATCAGAGCGAACAGCGATTAACATCAAGTACTTGTATGCTGCATTCTTGATTCGCTATCTTCGGTTTCGAATTTCATGGCCATGGTTCTTGATGATAGAGCATTTGTATGTTAAAAGTAACCATAGATTCGAACTCCTCGTGAATTTCCGAGTGAGATCGGTGGTTCTCTTTTTAACTTCCGATCACGTTGGCGTCGGCGCCGTCGGGGCTGCCGTTCTGCTCGTCGGAGAGAAGCTATAGTACCTTCATATTGTTCATGTGAGTGCGTGGGCCTGCTGCCCTGTGATTGGCCCCTGAGTTTTATTTTTCTGAATGCAATGGTTTTGGATATGAGGTTGGTGAGGTGTTGCCACGCGATTGGTTCAGTAGTAGTTTTTTTGGCTTTTCTGACTTAAGTGACTACATGACTCATTGATGCATTGTTCACATATTCCCATGTTACTTTTCATGTACAATAAAACCACATATCAATCACATGCTGATACAATAAAATGGAAGTAAAATGGAAAGTGAGTTTGTAGTGCAGACTGGGCCACCTCCTTCTTGGGCTTAGTCCGTTTTCATTTCTGCACACCCCTGCAGTAGGCCCATACGCGCTAACACATGGATCCAGTTCATTGCTAATTGCTAGCTCACCCCCAGTTCTAGGCAGATTTAGATTTTGTTTCAATATTGTTTCTCCCATAACTTTTGACTCATTGACCAGTTTCCCTTCAAATAAAAAATGAATAAAAATATGTTTTAGATGGTTTAATGTGTGTAGATAATTTTAGTATTTTTGTTAGATTTTTAAAAATTGTTTTCCTACTTTTAATAAATCTTTTTCTTAGATATGTTTATATTTTCTCATGTTTTGCTATGTTTTACAAACCAATTTGATTAGAGGCCTTAGGCGTAGAATGTAATTACAAATTTTTGTGTGATATCAGTAGACTCATATGCCATATTGTGTGTAAAAAATGATAGTCCAATTTCATGTTTTGGTTAGGTTTTCATTAGGTTTTCTATACCCGATTAATGTGCGTCTCTAAATGGATAACCATGTGAATTTAGTCCATAATTTGGCATGCATTTATGCAATAGCCTTAGTTTCTTTTTGTATATGCTATTAGAGATGTTTAAAGGTGCTAAGACCTGAAGTAGAATTTTAAATCATTTTTCTTCTCTTTTTACTTGAATTTCTTTTATGTACTTAATTGTTTTGCTTAGTATTTTCTTGTAAATTATTTCACTTGATTGATATAGTGGTAGGTTTTTATCTTAGTATACTCCCCTTAGATTTCAAATAGGAATTAGATAGATTAAGACAACTTAGACTAGAATTTAGGATTAGTTCCCTATTGCATTCTTTTTCTTTTCAACTTTTAAAATACTTAATAAATATCGATAAAGATCATACCGTTACTACATTTCATAGTAGGAAAGAAATGATTGGGGCGTAGGCCCCGATGTATGTTCTTTTCTACTTAGCGGAGAGGAAATGATTGAGGTCTGAGACCTCGGTGTATTTCTTAGCCGTTATTTAGAGAAACGATTGTGGCGTAGGCCTCGATGTGCATTCTCTAAATATTCACAAAAGAACTCCTTTTAGTATTCCCTTTACTTAGCGGAGAAGAAATGATTGAGGTGTGAGGCTTCGATGTATTTCTTAACCGCTATTTAGAGAAACGATTGTGGCGTAGGCCTCGATGTGCGTTCTCTAAATATGCAAAACAAAACTCTTTTTGGTATGATCTAAGTCACAAAATAAATTCCCTTAAAAAACACCAATCAAAAACACTTAAAACTCTAATTAATGGTCAGATTTAACACAAAGTAAGGAAGTGATGCGAGACCTTGTAGTGGGTTCTCGTCATCATGGAATTACCCTAAAAGACACAAACCAATCATTTCTTTTTCTTTTGCCTCGTTGGCACCTAAGGGCACCGTTATTTCCGCTCGTACACATCGTAGGCGATCCCTTATGCAAGAGCGCGAACGTTAACTCCGCCCAACTAAAAAACACAAAACAAACAGAAAATCGTGAGCCGGGCTACGGTAACTCTGATTCCTGAAAAGGATACGTAGGCAGCGGGGTAGGGCCCGTGCGAGTACAATTCTTTATTTTCCCTACATTCTGCATTCATTTCGCATATAGACATAGACATAGTACACACCCTTTAGATAGAAACAAACATAGGTGGATACCATCGAGTACGATGGGCGTGAGGGGTGCTAATACCTTCCCCTCGCGTAGCCGACTCCCGTACCTAGATTCTCTGGTCGCAAGACCTTGTTCCTTCCTTTGTTAGGTTTTCTGATATTCCTTTCCCCTATGGGATAAATATATTGGTGGCGACTCTGTTCATTTTTCGCGAGCGTGCGACAGCTGGCGACTCTGCTGGGGACTACCTAAGCAAGTCGATCCTAGCCTTTGTTTGTTTCTTTTCTTTGGGTGTTTCTTTGTTTATTTGCTTATATATTTTCATCCTGTATATATGCTTGCATATCTTGTTTATCTCCTACTTGCATATCATACTTACTTTCCGCATGCATCTGGACTATATTATGGGTCCCCGTGGGGACCACATATTTCCTCTCTGTTTGCAGGTTGGGTGGGATGATTCTATGAGGTAAAAGGCCCAGTACCCAGGCCATGAGTGATACCTTAGGAACTAGGAATAGAGTGGCCATGACGGACAGAAGACGTATGTCTGATTGATCCGATCATGTATCCACGGGCAGAGCTTGGTTGAAAGAGGAAATATCGTATGATTACGCCTACTTTCAATCCTCTGTTGGCTTTCTCGACCTACCTTGGCCTAGATTCACCTGTGAGTGGGGAGGGATATACATGACAGGTACCTTTGGTGACTATTCTATTCTGTGGGTGACTATTGTTCCTATGGTTGTGTGGTGCCTATGCCGGACCTTTGATCTCATGACATCTGACCTATATCAGTTACTCAGAGGATTGTACAGTGGTTAATAAGATTATATGGACCGTCGATCCCCTGTTGTTGCATCGCATAACATCATTGCTCTATCCACTTCATTTGTGGGGGATCCTAAAGTCTATTTCAAAGAAAAAAGAAATAGAAAAAGAGAAAAGATATTCTATACAAAAAATGCTTTGATTTCAAAAAAAGAACAAAACAAAAAAGTGTGAAAGGATTTTAGGATTCTTCAGAAATGAAACATTGCATTCATATCATACTGCATGTCATAGTTCTATCAAAAGCTCATTGGGGTCTCTTTCAATTCAGATATTTGCTTCATCAACAAAGCTGACTTCCCTACATCCGTATCATACAAGGATTAATCAGAGGAGAATCATGGACCGTCTTGAACAAAATCAGGCTGAACTTCGTAAGGACATGGATGCTCTAGGGGAGAGGATGACCCAACTCTTGGAGACTCTCAATGTTGTTGTTCAGGGGCAAGAAGAGCTCAGACAAATTGTTGTAAAGTTGATCAATGATACTCCGACCACTATTGCTAATGGGCGACCAAAACCCGTGCATGTGGAAATTCCTGACAAAGAGACTTCACATCATGAGAACAATTCTGAACTTGAAGCTTTCAAGTTCCCGATCGAGGAAAATGAGAGAAAATTCCATCTTCTGGAAGAAAGGTTGAATGCTTTAGAAGGTCGAAGCTCCTCTGGTTTAAATGCTATTGATTTGTGCCTAGTGCCTAATATCAAGATTCCTGCTAAATTCAAAGTCCCCAGTTTTGAGAAATACAAGGGTACCACTTGTCCGATGAGTCACATCAAGGCATTTTGCAACAAGATGGCTCCGTATGCAGAAAATGATAAGCTTCTAATGCATTTCTTTCAGGATAGCCTAAGTGGGGCACCCCTTGAGTGGTATACACGACTTGAACGAACCCATGTCCGCACTTGGGATGAACTAGCAGAGGCTTTTCTCAAGCATTACAAGTACAACAGTGACATGGCTCCTACTAGACTACAACTCCAAAGTTTAACTCAGAAGGTTGACGAGTCTTTTAAAGAGTATGCACAGAGATGGAGAGAATTAGCTTCCAGAGTCCAACCTCCACTCTTAGAACGAGAGCTTGTAGACATGTTCATGAATACTCTAAAAGATCCTTATCTGAACATGATGATTGGATGTGCCTCCTCTGAATTTTCAAATTTGGTTGTCGTAGGAGAACGAATTGAAAACGCCTTAAGGATGGGTAAAATCCAGGATATTGCTAACGTTTTCGAATTCACAGAAGAAGAGAAAAGTGAAACAGATGCAGTTTCGGAGAATGGAGAAGAGGAAGTCCCTGCTTATCCTCAGGTTCATGTTCTTAACTATCACCAAAATTACCAACAACAAGGTCCACAAAGGCCCAGAAGACCCCCGAGAAAGATTGACTCGATTCCTATGACCTACAGTCAACTACTCTCTCATTTACTCAGCGATTCCTTGGTTCAATTAAGGGAGTCTAAGCCCCCTCCAACACCGATTCCACAAGGATATGACTTAAATGCCAAGTGTGAGTACCATTCTGGGACATCTGGACATTCAACTGAGGATTGTAATATTTTGAAACATAAAGTCCAATATCTCATTGACTCCAAAGCAATATCATTCACTCCAAATGGTCTTCACATAAATTGAAGGGTTCATGGGGCTCCCGATGGAGGGATAAGCAAGACATACTCTTATCTTGAGCATTGCATCACTCGCATTGCTCGAATCCCTAAAGTAAGACAAAAATTTACAACTCTTGGGCGACTTTGTTAGAGTTTTCTTTGGAAGTAATCTGAAGTGATTGGAAGGAACTACAGAAAGTATTCAAGATCAACAAGTCCAAACGGAGTCAAGCCTCCTCTACTATGGCAATCATCAATTCATTTCTGCATTTTCATATGTAATTTTCCTTGTTTTGTTAAGTGTTACTTCCATGTAAAACTTGTTTGTTTTTAATAAAAATAAAAATGCATTGCATACGCTAGTTTCAAATCAATCCATTCGTGTTCACTCATATCTTTTTGTCTATCGATATCAAACTCTTGATTAAGCAAAAAATATCAAAAGGAGAATGATGAAAAAAAAACGCAAAATCTCTAATTGTGTGGTTTTGAATAAAACCCCGCTGAGGATGTACAGGCATTGTTTCAAATCCCCAAACACTGGAGATATAAGGGAGTGCAACCCTCGTTAACCCCTTTGAGCCCCGAAGTAGGAGTTTCTTTACTATACAAAGAAAAAAAAACCCTCACATTTAACCCAGGGGCAGGGTAGCGTTCAATTAACTTGATCGAGCAATCAAAATTCATCAGGAGTGTACATCTGAGGATACAACAATGGTTATCCTTCAAAAGATTGAGAACAATCAATACCACAGTGGTAATCCATCATCAATCAAAGAATGAGGCAGTCACAATCACCTCCCATAAATCGAAGATTCAGGATCACACGACTTGTCAAAAAAAATAATAATAAAAAAAAAGAGCCCGCTAAGTCAATAACAAGTGACTTAGGCAAAAATTAGAGCATCCCGCTGGACTTCAAAATAGAATTCAAAAAGAATTTGTCCAGGCAAAAGTTAGGGAAACAAAAAAGGAAAAGCAAAGCAGAAGCGAAAAACAAGGATTACAAAAAACAAAGACCCTCATCAAAAGAGCAAAGTCGTGTGATCAGACACCAAAATCGAAAGGTAAAGTGACCGCCATGTCTAGAAGGCATCATTGGTTCCTCAATCATCTCAAACTCCTATTGAAGGATGAACGCTCGTATCGGGTTTAAGTTGAATTTAGGACTGGAGAACATCACGGAGAATGGGTGGGTTTAGGTTAGACTTTGAGCCTTAAATCCTTTTTTCTAAAACCGTGAGCCAGACCACGTTACAACCCTTAAAAGACCTAATTGAAGCAGGGTTTACTTCAAAAGCATACTATACCAAGTTGCGTAAAACTGACTCCTAGATGTTTGCTTACCATTTATGTTGATATCGATATGACAAATAATTCAAACACCGAATGTCACAACATCATTTCAATAACTTTGATCTCGAAGCTAGCATAAGCATTACATTAGGACTATCATCTTCAAAACAATCATCTTTTACTTGTGAATAAAAACTCGACGTCAAGGAAGATCATACAATGAATAACTGCAGGAAAGTCAATCGATTTCATGAGCCATTCATTTCAAAGGCCGATTACTCCAAGGGACAAGTTGTGCGAAGACTCTGTCAACTGAGGCATCCATTCACCATTGGTCAATCTGGGGCAATCAAATCGATAAATCTCTTCAAGTTTCGACCAACCTGGGGCAGTTACGTCGAGATTCGACAAATCTCTCCAAAGATCCCTTGGGGCAATACCCTTCGTGGTTCACCAAGCTTGGGGCACAATCTTCTGAGTTTTATTGTCTCTCCATAATCATAGGAGTCTATTCCTCTTGGAACTTTGGCCTCCCCCCCAAGCACATGAGTTTATTTCTCATGGGAGTTGTTCCACTTCCCCAACCTGGGCTCTTTATCTGAATTTTTCATCCTCGACGTGGTGAATTGAGGGAATCTCCTCAAGCTCACCATCCCCAAGCAATTCAAGATGTAGGGAAAGTCAGACGAAGTCACTTCCTCCCCAACAAAGCTACGTTTCAACCCTCAGCACAGTTATCAATGATCTTTGGTACTGCAGGGTTTCCAACACTGATTCATATTGGCATCTCAAGACAACGAGCAAGGGACTCCAACAATCATGCTTCTCTATCACTCTAATGCCTTTATTTGGCACTCTGCATATAGTTTCCATTGCATATAACATTGCATCCTCGAAAGCGTAGCTGTCATACCCTAATTTTTGACCCCCCTGAGATGGCATATCTTCAGGATTTTTCATCAGGTCAAGACAAGTTCCCAGAGCAGTTACTTCTCCATTTGGTATCTAATCGAGGATGCTCAAAGACAAGAAAGCTCAGGCAAAGGATCAATCAATACAAGGATTAGTCCCTAATACAATCATGGGGCTCAAGGACTTCATTTTTCTCATCTATGATTGATTAGACATCCAGTCATCTGAGTACAGGTTTACTCAGGTCACCAAACTAGGGTTTTGAGCCTATCAAGGACTGAAATCAGGGATCACATTTGGGAAGCCCTAAAAAACCTCAGGGGATCATTCAAAGACATCAATCATCTTCAAATATCTCATATTACAAGATCCACCGGACATCACACTTCAATTCAAAGTCTACAGTCATTATTTTCACATGGTCGACAAATTAGGGTTTTGACCTAATTCACCAAGATAGTGGACTTTTAATCAGGGCATGAATCCAAAACTCAAGACATGATTCAAAAATCTCTACTACCTCAATATAATCCATTTACATCATTCATTTGAGGAGAAGATCTTGTTTCTACACAAAAGCCCAAAAATTCACTTTGTCAGGGAAAAGTCAACTGTGAAGGATCATCATTGACTTTTAAGGTTTTTGGTCAAATAATGATTTTCAAAGATCAATATCATCAATATATGGATGTCAAAGTCATTTGACCAAAGAAATTCAAAGAAATTCATCAAGGAGCAAAAAGTCGGGAATTAGGGTTTTTGAAGGCATGGTGAGAACTCAAAATTTCACCTACACAACTCAAAAAACTTCCAACATGAAAGTTGTAGATCTTGCAAAATAAAACAACATCTTACAAGGGAACTTTTTTCAAAAGATCAACCATTTATGAAGTTTTGGAAATTTTGAAGTTTAGGTCATAAACACTTAGAAATTTTTCTAAGTGTTTTAACCTAGTTTTCATCCAACTTTGGGCTCATTTTTCACAAATTTCCCAAATGATTCTGAAGAAGACATAAACTAATGATTTGAAGTAGATGTTTAGGGCTTTCCAAATTGTGTTCAACCTTCTCCAAATTCAATTTGAGCTAGGAGTTATGCTTGTTCAAAGTTGGCCTCATGAAGTAAAATTATAGGTCATGTGCAAATTGGAACTTTGCAATTTTGTGCATTTTGCTTCATGAATGGATGCTACACGACCCATAACATGTCTGAAACAATACCATGCATTCATTTTCACCATGGCATGAAGATTGAAGAAGATTCCCAAAAGCAAGAACATGTGATTATGTAATCATTACTTTTGAGAATTTATGATAAGCAATGATTCACCAATTGGAATCTTCTCCTAAGCCAATAGAAACTTGCTACATATCAGAAATGTTCCCTAAGATCCTGCAAGATCAATGGATAGGGGAAGCTAGCCCGAAAATGCATCATTGCATTTTGGAGATTCTTTGAATTTCTTCATGGCTAAGAAACCAAACTCACTACACTAAGCAAGCTCACCACAGCCAATTGATCTGCATCCATTTGCCTATAAATAGAGGCCTCATTCTCATTCAGAAAACACACCAAAGCAACAGAATTCTTGCTTTCTCTTTTCTTTCTTCATACTTAGTTTTTTCAAAGGTCCTTTGGCAAGAAGACTCGGATTCTTCAAACCAAAGCTCTCTCTTTGAAAATAAGTATTCAAACACATTGAGGGAGGCATTTGGAGGTGATCCAAACCTCTGGAACACTGCTGGGCGTGGAGAATCATCATCTCCACCTCTCATTTGGAGCACTTGCAGTTGGAGGACCACAGAACAATTCAGGAGGTTTCAAGCCAAGCCAATCATCCAGGCACACTCCTCAGGTCATAGTGAAGCTAACCAGATGGCTGCAGCTCATCTGTAACTCCAAATTCAACAACCTCCATGTTCACTTGAAGCTGAAATCGAGGGAGGTCCATAGAGCAATTCAGGAGGATTCAGGCTACAATAAGCATCCAGTTAGCATCATTGAGTCTCAGGGAAGCTATTGAGATCATTCGTTCAAGCCCAGGTGGTCTCTATCATCCTCACGACCTCCATTTTCAGAGGTAAGTTTCTGAACCTCACTTCTCTAATTTAAGTACTCTTTGTGAAATAGCTCGATTCTATCTTGTTCAGCATCATCAGAGGATTGAAAACCCTCTATCATCATCCATTTATCTTTCAGTATAGTCATTTAATTTGATTTTGAAATTTTAGGGTTCTTCACGATTTCTGGTAAATTAGTTAGATGTAGTTAATATTAATTCATGTTAGTTACATATTTAGAATCGTGAGTGAATTTAGAGCAAGTTTCATGTTTACATCATTGCAAATGGTTGAGAGTTGAGAGAGTTCAGAAATTTGAATTGATGGAGCTTGAGGTTGAAGACGAAGATGGAGGGTGGCGCCATTTTTCAAATCTCTGAGCGAAGTTTGTTTTATTTTTAATGATAGGCGTTTCCTTAACGAATGAATAACTTGCCCTAGTGGCCACACATGCGCTCTTAGTCTCCTCATGCCCAAGGTCTGGGGTTCGAATCCCCCTCGCCTCAGACCTTTTGATTTTATTTTCTTTTTTCCACTCTATGCACTAGACAACACACATATTGCAATGAAATGCCCTCTATAACACCATGCGCGCGTTGGCTGGTTGGTGTGTGTTTTGATTGTTGGCTTCAAGGGCGTGGGTTCAAACCATGGTGAGGCCAAAATATTTTTTTATCACTTTTCCTTTTCATTTTCTTCACAACTTCACATAATTAATTCACTTATCAAATTAAATCATTTTCACTTCATTTTTCACACACTTTTTATTTAACATATCTATTTTGTGAATAATCAAAAAAATCATAAAAATATTATTTATTTCATGTATTTTTATTAGGTTTAAAATAGTATGTTTTAGGTGTTTTCTTAAATACTTTAATACATATTTTCACTTTGTTTTAACCTAAATCATTTTGTAAATAAAGTTTATGATAAAACCCTAATTGTTTAGGTCTTAATTAAGTAAAAAATCTTTATTTTTACTTTAATTAAGTTGACTTTTGTCAATTCTCAAAACTGTTTTCAATCTCCGAATAAATCAAATGATTAGGGTTTTCAAACAACAAAACCTTGTATCATTCAAAATCATTTTCAATTGCTTTTACACCAGTACTGTAAAGTACTGGGCCTCTAATAGAGTGTAAGTCCCAAAAACCTTCTCTTCTTAGCTTGTTTTCAAAACTGTATTTTCAAAATCTTCTTTCTGTTTTCAAAAACATTCTTCTGGTATTTGAAGGGCATTATTCCCGGTGAAACTCTTCAGATACCTATGTGACCTTTGTCCATCTTCACTTCTTCTGTTTTCAAAAACCATTAACTGTTTATCATATATATATTCAACTGTTATCAACAAAACAACAAAAATTACTGTTGAGGCTCTGTACATACTTCTTCAATGGCCTCCACTCCATCCAGGTTAGGCTTTACAAGCTTTCAATTTACAGTCTTTATTTAAATTACTGTCAAATATAAATTGTGCATATATTAGTTTAGAACTACGTTTGAGTATAAACCCTAGGACAGTTAAACTATATATATATTATAGGAATATGGCCTAGGATTGAGAATGTCTTCCCGGTGAAGGCTCTTTCCTAATTAGAGATCTGTAGTTCAAACCCCCAAGATGAATTACTCCCGGTGAAACATCTTGGCAAAAACCTTAGAATCCAAATAAATAGGACACATCCACCCAAAGAGGAATTATTCCCGGTGAAACCTCTTACCCATTTGCTTAGAGCCAAAATAAGTTCAAAACCACATAGCTTTCTCTTGTGCTATAACAAGGACCCTCGATTAGCCTCCTCTTGGGCTTTGTACAAGGACCCACAGGCTTCTTAAAAGCATTTCCAGCTTCCTCTTGAGCTTGTATACAAGGACCCATCAGGTTTCTTATAAACATAGGAACAGGTCTTTAGTCACCTTTTAGCCTACCCTGGTGAGTTTCTTCCAATTTAAACCAGACTTTAAACAAGCTAAGTTTGTCTCAATTTTGCATTGAGTACACCTTTTGGAATGAGAGACATGGACAGTCTCTGTCACCCTTATCTTCATCAATCTTCCTTAGCAGAGTCTAGGATCCATGCTTTGGGTCATCCTCAGCATTGAGTCAGCCTTCATCTTGGGCTTTAAACAAGAAGTCTCCATTAGATAATTTTTCTACCATTCATTTTCAACAAAACCCCTGGAAAGGGTTAGCCTCCAAAGTCAATTAAAATCAACCTCCATTTCAATAAATCCCTGGAAAGGGTTAGCTTCCACACATTCTTTCATTTTTAATATAAACCCCTGGAAAGGGTTAGCCTCCAAATCAATCCATCATTTCAATAAATCCCTGGAAAGGGTTAGCTTCCACACATTCTTTCATTTTTAATATAAACCCCTGGAAAGGGTTAGCCTCCAAAGTCAATTAATAAAAATGTCAAAAAAATAAAGATTCATTTCTCTTAGGAGATAATTTCCCCAAAAGAGTCAAAACCCCTGGAAAGGGTCAGCCTCCAAAAACATGATAAAGTCAGTCTTTTAACAGACAAATTCACCAGCTGAGTCAAAATCCCTGGAAAGGGTTAGCTTCCAAAGAAAAACAGTCTTTTAATAAATAAAACCTCCTCAGTAGAGTCAAAACCAACAAAAACAGTTAGCCTCAACCTTGGGCTTCATACAAGGCACCCAAACAATAAAACTCCCCTGTTAAGAGTCAGCCTCAACCTTGGGCATTGTACAAGGCAGATAATAGAGTCTCCCTAGTGAGTCCTTCATCATTCAGTAGCCACAACCTTGGGCTTTGTACAAGGCAGATAAACCATACTTTCATGTGTCGAAGATTCCTAACACCTAGGATCTTTTCCCCTTAGAGTCATCCATACTCAATTCATTTATTTAAGAGTCTGCCACAACCTTGGGCTTTGTACAAGGCAGAAAATAATGTTTTCCCTAGCTAGAGTTAGCCACAACCTTGGGCTTTGTACAAGGCACATAAAATAGAGTCATTCATTCAATCATCCTCAACAGTTAGCCACAACCTCGGGCTTTGTACAAGGCACACAAATAGAGTATCCCTAAATAAGAGTCAGCCTCAATTCTGGGCTTTGTACAGAACACAAAAATACCCTGTAATTAATCCCCAGTGGAGTCATCTCCCAGAGTCAATAATATTAATTAATCAATCAAAAAGCCTCAAGCTTGGGCCTCACACAAGCCAGCTAAAGTCAAATCTTTTATACAGTAGATAGACATAGCTTATCTCTATAGAGAGATATTTTTACTACTCTACCACATTCAAACAAACAAACATTTCAATTTCAATTTCAATCAAAGTCTCCCATTTAGGACTCTGAAAGACATGCTCTGGCACATCCCCAGACTTGTACACTTTCCCTAATTTGGATGAGCATCTTTCTTTCATTTTAGAGGCACGATGGCTGTCATACTTGATCAACCAAGTAGACTCCCCTCTTGAATGAAATGAATCCAGTTATTCTGTCACTCCTTTAAATGTTTGTGGTAGAATAGTACAAATACCTCTCTGTAGAGATGATTTCATGTCTCTTTACTGTAAACAGAGATTTAATTCCAAGCTTCAACCTTGAGCTTCAAGCAAGGCACAAAAAAAAACAATTAATTTCCCTAGTTAGTTCCCCGAACTACATTAAGCTCTGACTTCCACTAGGGATATGTAGGCATGAGGTTCACAAGGAATCTCAGCGAGCTAATAGAATACCAAAAATAGTCAGTCTGTCTGTCTGTCTGTCTTTTCAAATCAAATCAATTCCTTCTCCTAACACAAAGGAGAAACTTTCCCAATCATTAGCAGCAAACACAATCACAAATGACACAGAGAAGGTTCCTGTAGAGTACTACAGATATGTAGGGTGTTTAAACACTTCCCTATGTATAACCGACCCCCCGGACTCCAGAATTTCTAGTCTAGGTGAAATCCCCACACTTAGCAAACTCCTAGGGTTTAGTTGAGATCTTTTTTCCCCTTTCCTACTCGTAGGACAAATAAGAAAGTTCGTGTGATATCGTAGGAAGAACTGAAATAAAATTCATCCCACCACGGGCGCATTCTCCTTCCAAATTTCGCGTGAAGGGTTTAGCGTGCCGTCCTCCCAAGTGAAACGGGGAGGTAAAGAAAACGACACCAAAGAAAAATGGCGACTCTGCTGGGGATATAAGTGTTAAAAACCTTGGTTTTTCATCCAAACCAATGGTTGACCTGTTGCTGGTCCAGCCCCAATGAGGAATTAGGGATGCCAAATTCCCCCTCAAACAAGAGAGGTCCTGCCTAACCTCTGTGTCATATCATGTGTTTGTTGCATATATATTTGTTTATTTTGTTTATTCTGTATCGGGAAAGGGCTTGATTCCCCCTTGTGGTGAGAAATCCTATACCCGGATTTGAGTGCAACATAAGATAGGATGGAGGATGTCTTCCCGGTGAAGGCCCTCTAATCTTGGTTTCCAAGTCTACTCTTGGGATTTGCCTGGCTGGTTGTGATTAACTGCGCCACTGCATTCCGAGACTGATTTGTACCAGGAGGACCTAGAAACACATTAACCCCACTTAAAGCCTTTTTTTAGGACGTAGAGCGGTGATTACGGAAGTAATTGTCACGCAGATACTACACTCAGAGAAAACTCTCTTATAGATACCAATCAACGTATCTTTAAGGTTGAGCAAAAACTCTGAGACCCCTAGAACCCGTTCTACAGGTACAAAAATCCTTAACCTTAGTTTACCATTGGGGCGGGGATTGCGTTTTGACTTCATGACCACTATACCCTTCAACGCCATGTTTGTTTAAAACTCTTGTGTGTGCATTCATGCATTCATGCATCATTCATTAATAAACAACTAAAAACAAAAAGAGTCTTTTTCGAGTCGTTTTTCAAGGAAACTAAATAACGAACGTTTTTAACTTCATAGAAAGAGAGAAACGGAGAAAGGACTTAAGGATCTATATTATGGATTACGGAAGAAAGAGAGCTAGGAAATACACCTTCAAGATTCCCCAGGTCGAGGAACTGGGAAAGCTCGGAAAACTGGTGGTCAACCCCCAGGCTTTCAAGGAGAAGTATGGAAAACTTCTGCCTTTGCTCAATACCAACATGGTGGATGGGATCCTTCCCACCTTGGCACAGTTTTACGATCCAACGTATCACTGCTTCACCTTTCCAGATTATCAGCTCATGCCTACGTTAGAGGAGTACTCTCGTCTGATTGGAATACCCGTGTACGCGCAAGATCCGTACTCCGGTTTGGAAAAGAACCCTGACGACATTATCATTGCTGCAACTACTCCTTTGAACGTAGTCGACATCAGAACTCATATGGTGAGTAGAGGAGGAATTCAAGGATTGCCCTCCAAATTCCTGTTTGATCAAGCTCGGTACTTCGTCAGCATCCAAGATATGAGCACCTTTGAGGAAATCTTGGCTTTGCTTATCTACGGATTGTTTTTGTTCCCTAACATTAACGATTTCGTCGACATCAACGCAATTAAGATCTTCTTAATTGGAAATCCAGTTCCAACCTTGCTTGCGGATGCGTATCACTCTGTGCATTCAAGAAACCTGCAGCGAGGAGGATTAATCACATGTGTCATACCCTAATTTTTGACCCCCCTGAGATGACATATCTTCAGGATTTTCATCAAGTCAAATTAAGTACCCAGGGCAGTCTGGCATTCAATCGAGGGTGTTCAAAGACAAGAAAACTCAGGCAAAGGATCAATCAATAGAGGGATTAGTCTCTAATACAATCATAAGACTCAAAAGCTTCATTATTTCACCTATGATTGATTAGACACCCAGTCATCTAAGTACAGAATTACTCAGATCAACAGACTAAGGTTTGGAGCCTATCAAGGACTAAAATCAGGGATCACCTTTGGGAAACCCTAAAAAGCCCCAGGGAACCATTGAAAGACATCAATCATCTTCAAATAACTCATATTACAAGATCTACTGGACATCACACTTTAATTCAAAGTCTACAGTCATTATTTTCACATGGTCGACAAATTAGGGTTTTGACCTAATTCACCAAGATAGTTGACTTTTAATCAGGGCATGAATCCAAAACTCAAGACATGATTCAAGAATCTCTACTACCTCAATATAATCCATTTACATCATTCATTTGAGGAAAAGATCTTGTTTCTACACAAAAGCCCAAAAATTCACTTTGTCAGGAAAAAGTCAACTGTGAAGGATCATCATTGACTTTTAAGGTTTTTGGTCAAAAAATGACTTTCAAAGATCAATATCATCAATATATGGATGTCAAAGTCATTTGACCAAAGAAATTCAAAGAAATTCATTAAGGAGCGAAAAGTCGGGAATCAGGGTTTTTGAAGGCATGGTGAGAACTCAAAATTTCACCTACACAACTCAAAAAACTTCCAACATGAAAGTTGTAGATCTTGCAAAATAAAACAACATCTTACAAAGGAACTTTTTTCAAAAGATCAACCATTTATGAAGTTTTGGAAATTTTGAAGTTTAGGTCATAAACACTTAGAAAGTTTTCTAAGTGTTTTAACCTAGTTTTCATCCAACTTTGGGCTCATTTTTCACAATTTTCCCAAATGATTCTGAAGAAGACATAAACTAATGATTTGAAGTAGATGTTTAGGGCTTTCCAAATTGTGTTCAACCTTCTCCAAATTCAATTTGAGCTAGGAGTTATGCTTGTTCAAAGTTGGCCTCATGAAGTGAAATTATAGGTCATGTACAATTTGAAACTTTGCAATTTTGTGCATTTTGCTTCACTAAATGATGCTACACGACCTCTAATACATCTGAAGACATGCCATACATTCAAATTCATCATTGCATAAGGATTAGAGAATATTCCCAAAAACAAAGGCATGTGATTATGTAATGATTGCATTTTTGAATTTATGGCAAATGGTGAATCATCAAGGAATCTTGCTCTAAGCCAATTAGAACTCTCCTCTGAATCAGAAATGTTCCCTAAGATCATGCAAGATCAATGGTTGGGGAAGCTAGCCCGAAAATGCATCATTGCATTTGGGATATTTTCAAACTTTCTTCATGGCTAAGAAACCAAACTCACCTCATTAAGCAAGCTTACTATGATCAATTACTCTGAACCAATTCCCTATAAATAGAGGCCTCATTCTCATTCAGAAAGGACACCAAAGCAACTCAATTCCTTGCTTTCTCTTTCTCTTCTCATGCTTATTGTTTTTCAAAGTTCTTTGGCAAGAAGAATCGTTTTCTTCAAACCAGAGCTCATCTTTGGAAAGTAAGCATTCTAACATCTCAAGGGAGGTCATTTGAGGTGATCCAAGCACCTGGATCACTTCTGTAAGTGGAGGAACACCATTGTTGCTCTCACTTTGGAGCATTTGCAGTTGGAGGTCCATGGAGTAATTCAGGAGGTTCTGAGCCAAGCCAATCATCCAGGCACATTCCTCAGGTCATAGTGAAGCTAACCAGATGGCTGCAGCTCATCTGTAACTCAAGAATCAACACCCTCCATGTTCACTTGAAGCTGAAATCGAGGGAGGACCATAGAGCAATTCAGGAGGATTCAAGCTCCAACAAGCATTCAGTTAGCATCATTGAGTCTCAGGGAAGCTATTGAGATCATTCATTCAAGCCCAGGTGCTCTCAATCATCCTCATGACCTCCATTTTCAGAGGTAAGTTCCTGAACCTCACTTCTCTAATTTAAGTACTCTTTGTGAAATAGCTCGATTCTATCTTGTTCAACATCATCAGAGGATTGAAAACCCTCTATCATCATCCATTTATCTTGCAGTATAGTCATTTAATTTGATTTTGAAATTTTAGGGTTCTTCACGATTTCTGGTAAATTAGTTAGATGTAGTTAATATTAATTCATGTTAGTTACATATTTAGAATCGTGAGTGAATTTAGAGCAAGTTTCATGTTTACATCATTGCAAATGGTTGAGAGTTGAGAGAGTTCAGAAATTTGAATTGATGGAGCTTGAGGTTGAAGACGAAGATGGAGGGTGGCGCCATTTTTCAAATCTCTGAGCAAAGTTTGTTTTATTTTTAATGATAGGCATTCCCTTAACGACTGAACAAACTTGCCCTAGTGGCCTCCCATACGCCCTTAGTATCATCATGCCTCAAGTCTGGGGTTCGAATCCCCCTCGCCCCAGACTTTTTGATTCTTTTATTTTTCAAGGATTTGCAACTTGTTTTGAAACATAACCAAATGAAGGCAAGTCACTATCACCACACGCGCGTTGGCTCAGTGGTGTTTGTTTTGAGGGTGTGGCCTAGAGGGCGTGGGTTCAAACCCTCCAAGGGCCAAAACTATTTTTTTTACACACAATTTCTTTCATTTTCTCACAAAACTTCACATATTTATTTAACCTATCAAATTAATTTATTTTCACTTCATTTTTCACACACTTATCATTTAATATACCTATTTTGTGAATAATCAAAAAAATTATAAAAATATTATTTATTTCATATATTTTAATTAGGTTTAAAATAGTATGTTTTAGGTGTTTTCTTAAATACTTTAAATACATATATTCACTTTGTTTTAACCTAATCATTTTGTAAATAAAGTTTATGATAAAACCCTAATTGTTTAGGTCTTAATTAAGTAAAAATCTTTATTTTTACTTTGATTAAGTTGACTTTTGTCAATATTCAAAACTGTTTTCAATCTCTAATTAAACGGACGATTAAGGTTTTCAAACAACAAAACCTTGTATCATTCAAAATCACTTTCAATTGCTTTTACACCAGTACTGTAAAGTACTGGGCCTCTAATAGAGTGTAAGTCCCAAAAACCTTCTCTTCTTAGCTTGTTTTCAAAACTGTATTTTCAAAATCTTCTTTCTGTTTTCAAAACATTCTTCTGGTATTTGAAGGGCATTATTCCCGGTGAAACTCTTCAGATACCTATGTGACCTTTGTCCATCTTCACTTCTTCTGTTTTCAAAAAACCATTAACTGTTTATCCTATATATTCAACTGTTATCCATCAATTACTGGTAAGGCTCTGTACATACTTCTTCAATGGCCTCCACTCCATCCAGGTTAGGCTTTACAAGCTTTCAATTTACAGTCTTTATTTAAATTACTGTCAAATATAAACTGTACATATATTTGTTCAGAACTACGTTTGAGTATAAACCTTAGGACAGTTAAACTATATATATATTATAGGAATATGGCCTAGGATTGAGAATGTCTTCCCGGTGAAGGCTCTTTCCTAATTAGAGATCTGTAGTTCAAACCCCCAAGATGAATTATTCCCGGTGAAACATCTTGGTAAAAACCTTAGAATCCAAATAATAGGACACATCCACCCAAAGAGGAATTATTCCCGGTGAAACCTCTTACCCATTTGCTTAGAGCCAAAATAAGTTCAAAACCACATAGTTTTCTCTTGTGCTATAACAAGGACCCTCGATGACCCTCGATTAGCCTCCTCTTGGGCTTTGTACAAGGACCCACAGGCTTCTTAAAAGCATTTCCAGCTTCCTCTTGAGCTTGTATACAAGGACCCATCAGGTTACTTATAAACATAGGAACAGGTCTTTAGTCACCTTTTAACCTACCCTGGTGAGTTTCTTCCAATTTAAACCAGACTTTAAACAAGCTAAGTTTGTCTCAATTTTGCATTGAGTACACCTTTTGGAATGAGAGACATGGATAGTCTCTGTCACCCTTATCTTCATCAATCTTCCTTAGCAGAGTCTAGGATCCATGTTTGATCATCCTCAGCATTGAGTCAACCTTCATCTTGGGCTTTAAACAAGAAGTCTCCACTAGATAATCTTTCTGCCATTCATTTTAATAAAAACCCCTGGAAAGGGTTAGCCTCCAAAGTCAATTAAAATCAACCTCCATTTCAAAATCCCTGGAAAGGGTTAGCTTCCACACATTCCTTCATTTTAATTCCCTGGAAAGGGTTAGCCTCCAACATCTGTCTAAAATGTCAAACCCCTGGAAAGGGTTAGCCTCCAAAGTCAATTAAAATCAACCTCCATTTCAAAATCCCTGGAAAGGGTTAGCTTCCACACATTCCTTCATTTTAATTCCCTGGAAAGGGTTAGCCTCCAACATCTGTCTAAAATGTCAAACCCCTGGAAAGGGTTAGCCTCCAAAGTCAATTAATAAAAAATGTCAAAAAAAATAAAGATTCATTTCTCTTAGGAGATAATTTCCCCCAAAAGAGTCAAAACCCCTGGAAAGGGTCAGCCTCCAAAAGAACATGATAAAGACAGTCTTTTAATAGACAAATTCACCAGCTGAGTCAAAATCCCTGGAAAGGGTTAGCTTCCAAAGAAAAACAGTCTTTTTAATCTCCAGTAGAGTTAAAACCAACAAAAACAGTTAGCCTCAACCTTGGGCTTCATACAAGGCACCAAACAATAAAACTCCCCTGTCAAGAGTCAGCCTCAACCTTGGGCATTGTACAAGGCAGATAATAGAGTCTCCCCAGTGAGTTCTTCATCATTCAGTAGCCACAACCTTGGGCTTTGTACAAGGCAGATAAACCATACTTTCATGTGTCAAAGATTCCTAACACTTAGGATCTTTCCCCATATAGTCATCCATACTCAATTCATTTATTTAAGAGTCCGCCACAACCTTGGGCTTTGTACAAGGCAGAAAATAATGTTTTTCATAGCTAGAGTCAGCCACAACCTTGGGCTTTGTACAAGGCACATAAATAGAGTCTCCCTCAGTAGAGTCAGCCTCAATTCTGGGCTTTGTACAGAACACCAAATAAAATCCATCAAATAAACACTCTCCAAATAGAGTCAGCCTCAATTCTGGGCTTTGTACAGAACACTAAAATACCCTGTAATTAATCCTCAATGGAGTCATCTCCCAGAGTCAATAATATTAATTAATCAATCAAAAAGCCTCAAGCTTGGGCCTCATACAAGCCAGCTAAATTCAAATCTATTATACAGTAGATAGACATAGCTTATCTCTATAGAGAGATATTTTTACTACTCTACCACATTCAAACAAACAAACATTTCAATTTCAATTTCAATCAAAGTCTCCCATTTAGGACTCTGAAAGACATGCTCTGGCACATCCCCAGACTTGTACACTTTCCCTAATTTGGACGAGCATCTTTCTTTCATTTAAGAGGCATCTGACTGGCATACTTGCACACACACAAGTAAGGTCCCCCTCTTGAATGAAATGAATTCAGTTATTCTGTCACTCTTTCAAAATGTTTGTGGTAGAATAGTACAAATACCTCTCTGTAGAGATGATTTCATGTCTCTTTACTGTAAACAGAGATTTAATTCCAAGCTTCAACCTTGAGCTTCAAGCAAGGCACCAAAAACAATTATTTTCCCTAGTTAGTTCCCCGAACTACATTAAGCTCTGACTTCCACTAGGGATATGTAGGCATGAGGTTCACAAGGAATCTCAGCGAGCTAATAAAATACCAAAAATAGTCAGTCTGTCTATCTGTCTGTCTTTTCAAATCAAATCAATTCCTTCTCCTAACACAAAGGAGAAACTTTCCCAATCATTAGCAGCAAACACAATCACAATGACACAGAGAAGGTTCCTGTAGAGTACTACAGATATGTAGGGTGTTTAAACACTTCCCTATGTATAACCGACCTCCCGGACTCCAGAATTTCTAGTCTAGGTGAAATCCCCACACTTAGCAAACTCCTAGGGTTTAGTTGAGATCTTTTTTCCCCTTTCCTACTCGTAGGACAATAAGAAAGTTCGTGTGATATCGTAGGAAGAACTGAAATAAAATTCATCCCACCACGGGCGCATTCTCCTTCCAAATTTCGCGTGAAGGGTTTAGCGTGCCGTCCTCCCAAGTGAAACGGGGAGGTAAAAAAAACGACACCATAGAAAAATGACGACTCTGCTGGGGATATAAGTGTTCAAAACCTTGGTTTTTCATCCAAACCAATGGTTGACCTGTTGCTGGTCCAGCCCCAATGAGGAATTAGGGATGCCAAATTCCCCCTCAAACAAGAGAGGTCCTGCCTAACCTCTGTGTCATTTCATGTGATTGTTGCATATATATTTGTTTATTTTGTTTATTCTGTATCGGGAAAGGGCTTGATTCCCCCTTGTGGTGAGAAATCCTATACCCGGATTTGAGTGCAACATAAGATAGGATGGAGGATGTCTTCCCGGTGAAGGCCCTCTAATCTTGGTTTGCAATTCTACTCTTGGGATTTGCCTGGCTGGTTGTGATTAACTGCGCCACTGCATTCCGAGACTGATTTGTACCAGGAGGACCTAGAAACACATTAACCCCACTTAAAGCCTTTTTTAGGACGTAGAGCGGTGATTACGGAAGTAATTGTCACGCAGATACTACACTCAGAGAAAACTCTCTTATAGATACCAATCAACGTATCTTTAAGGTTGAGCAAAAACTCTGAGATCCCTAGAACCCGTTCTACAGGTACAAAAATCCTTAACCTTAGTTTACCATTGGGGCGGGGATTGCGTTTGGACTTCATGACCACTATACCCTTCAACGCCATGTTTGTTTAAAACTCTTGTGTGTGCATTCATGCATTCATCCATCATTCATTAATAAACAACTAAAACAAAAAGAGTCTTTTTTCGAGTCGTTTTTCAAGGAAACTAAATAACGAACGTTTTGAACTTCAGAGAGAAAGAGAGAAACGGAGAAAGGACTTAAGGATCTATATTATGGATTACGGAAGAAAGAGAGCTAGGAAATACACCTTCAAGATTCCCCAGGTCGAGGAACTGGGAAAGCTCGGAAAACTGGTGGTCAACCCCCAGGCTTTCAAGGAGAAGTATGGAAAACTTCTGCCTTTGCTCAATACCAACATTGTGGATGGGATCCTTCCCACCTTGGTACAGTTTTACGATCCAACGTATCACTGCTTCACCTTTCCAGATTATCAGCTCATGCCTACGTTAGAGGAGTACTCTCGTCTGATTGAAATACCCGTGTACGCGCAAGATCCGTACTCCGGTTTGGAAAAGAATCCTGACGACATTATCGTTGCTGCAACTACTCCTTTGAACGTAGTCGACATCAGAACTCATATGGTGAGTAGAGGAGGAATTCAAGGATTGCCCTCCAAATTCCTGTTTGATCAAGCTCGGTACTTCGTCAGCATCCAAGATATGAGCGCTTTTGAGGAAATCTTGGCTTTGCTTATCTACGGATTGTTTTTGTTCCCTAACATTAACGATTTCGTCGACATTAACGCAATTAAGATCTTCTTGATTGGAAATCCAGTTCCAACCTTGCTTGCGGATGCTTATCACTCTGTGCATTCAAGAAACCTGCAGCGAGGAGGATTAATCACATGCTGCGTACCGTTGTTATACGAATGGTTCGTTTCGCACCTGCCGAAGTCTAGCACTTTCTGGAACGTGAGGGATGGCCTTTACTGGTCACAGAAAATCATGTCTCTCACTCATACAGACATTGATTGGTGTAGTCCTGACAACGACGAAACCAAGATCATCTTCAGTTGCGGAAATTTCCCCAACGTACCCCTTATTGGAACTAAGGGAGGAATCAGTTACAATCCAGCTTTAACCCGTCGTCAATACGGCTATCCCATGAAAAACATTCCAAGTAACATCCAATTGGAGGGTCTGTTCTTCAAGAACATCGACGATCATGGCAACATGCTGAAGAAGGAAATTGTCCAAGCCTGGCGTCTTGTTCACAGCAAAGGGAGAAGATTGTTAGGAAAACATCTTTGCATCTCCCTGGATCCTTACCTTCAATGGGTACGCGTCAGAGCATTCAAGCTCAGGATGCCATATCAACGTCAAGAACCTATTCCCCTAAGGGAACCAATTTACCTTTTCTCCACCGATGTTGAAAAACTGCAAGAGGCATTAAACAAGGTATGCCAAGAAAGGAATGCTTGGAGGAACAAGTATCGAATCGTCAACACAGAAAACGTTGAGATTCATAACATCCTAAGAAGGAAGGATGAGTTACTTGAAATACTCGATCGACAAGTGACACAAACGTCACTTTCTCATCATATCCCTCCTGCTTCTTGGATCATCGATCAGCTCACGTCAGAGAACGCCCAGCTCAAGAAACAGAAGAAGATGTTAGAACGTGAAGTCGGCTCTTCATCAAAGTTTTAGAGTCCTTTCTCTCAGTTTCTCTGTATTTCCATTTTCAAAGTGTGTAAAAACGGCGTTTTCGCTTAATTAATAAAGTTTGATGTTTCATAACGTAATTATGGTGTTTCCTTGAAAAATATTAACTTAATTGCATATCATACATCGCTTTAGTCGTACGCACTGACACGAGAATTGTCGCGGATCTAATAGTCACTTTCCTTTCTCCAGAAAGAGAGGAGGAGAAGGAGGTGAACCAAGACTTTCAAGCTGTCTCATCCATACAACACTCGTTCAAGTCGCAAGAAAAGAATGGAAGACTTTGAGCAAGAGAATGAAGAACTCAGAGGAGAGATTAATACTCTCAAAGGTACTGTTGAAAGACTCAATAGTATGGTAGAAGCCCTGGTAGTTGCGCAGAATCGACCAACGCCAGAAGAACCGCAAAGGACTGTGGTTTCCGAGATTGTTTCTACTCCTGTTCCTCAGTATACCATGCCGCCTGATCGACCTTGGGGCATGCCGTATAACTTTACTCCAGAAGGGTACATACCTCCAGCTTCTGAAGCTCCAAAAGTCACCATGGATATGCGTCCACCGGAGGGTTACAAACCTCTGGAAATTGAAGTTCCAAGAGCAACGGCAATGGGTTTCGCACAACAGAATGCTGAGATTCCAAGATCTGCTGTCATGGCTTCTCCACAGCCCATTATGCATACTTTTCCCCCGCAGGGCGGACAAGTATATCATCACGCTCCAAGTGAGGATGCTGGCGTGTATGAAAGATTGGACGAGTTCCAAGAACAGTTTCTGCAAATGCAGAAGGAACTCAAGACTCTCCGAGGACAAGATCTATTTGGAAAGAATGCTGCAGACCTCTGTCTGGTTCCAAATGTTAAGATTCCTCACAAATTCAAAGTACCAGATTTCGAGAAGTACAAAGGGAATTCATGCCCACAAAGTCATCTTGTGATGTACGCTCGAAGAATGTCAACTCAGACTGATAATCAGCAATTGCTCATTCATTATTTTCAAGACAGCCTGACTGGTGCTGCACTCAAATGGTACATGAACTTGGACAGTTCAAAGATTCGTACTTTTCGAGACCTCGGAGAGGCCTTCGTCAAACAGTATAAGTACAATCTGGATATGGCTCCCGACAGAGATCAACTCCGGGCCATGACTCAAAAGGATAGAGAAAGCTTCAAGGAATACGCTCAAAGATGGCGTGAAGTTGCTGCTCAAATTTGTCCACCACTTGAAGAGAAAGAAATGACAAAAATCTATCTCAAAACTTTAAGTCCATTTTACTACGGACGAATGGTTGCAAGTGCACCAAGTGACTTTACCGAGATGGTAAACATGGGTATGCGTTTAGAAGAAGCAGTTCGAGAAGGACGCTTGAACAAAGAACCAGAATCTTCTGTTGGTCCAAGGAAGTATGGAAGTTCTTTCCAGAAGAAAAAGGATCAAGATGTCAGCAATGTCTTGCACAAAATCAAGAAGAAATTCCAACCTCAAGTTGCAACAATAACTCCGGTTGTTAACTCAGCGCCAGCTTATCAACCTCAGGTCTCGCAACAACAAATTCAACAAAGGTCGCAGCAACCTCAGCAGCAGGTTCGACCTCCAAATTACAACAATCGGGCTCCAAGGTATCCTGCCTTTGACCCCATACCAATGCCGTATGCAGAATTGTTTCCAACATTACTGGCAAAAGGACTCATTCAGACAAGGAGTCCTCCAAATCCTACAAACAGTTCCTCACCATGGTATAAGGCTGACCAATCTTGTCCCTATCATCAGGGGGCACCAGGTCACAATATTGAGAACTGTTTCTCTTTCAGGATTGACGTCCAACGATTAGTGAAGAGCGGAATGCTATCCTTCAAAGATACTAATCCAAACGTCCAAGCAAATCCTTTGCCGTAGCATAAAGAAGCTTCAGTAAATCTGATAGACCAACACCCCAATGTCATTCAAATTTACGACATTCGTCAGATAGGGGAAAATCTTGTCAAGATGCACGCTAAACAAGCTGGGTACGGTCATGTACCACCTCATAACTACTTCACATGTGAAATTTGTCCAAAGAATAATCAAGGATGTGCCATAGTTCAAGCTGCATTACAAGAACAAATGGACTTGGGATGGATTCAACATATCCGAGTCAGAACTGAACATGACATCAACATGGTTCAAGGATGTCCAGGAGAATACAAAATCTACAAAGTTGAAGACCTTGAAGGATCGGTAGTCAGGTTCCATAAAACTTTAAATGGACTTGCCTACTTTGGAACAGATTTCCACGCTTACAGTAGATGCAGAATCTGTCGAAGAAATTCACGAGGATGTTTGCGTGTTCGCAACGACATTCAAAAATTGATGGATGACAATACCATTACCGTATCTACTCAAATTAATCAAGTTGAACCTATGCAAGTTAAGTATGATAGCAGGAAGACAGCAGTTGCTCCACTAGTCATCTACTTACCAGGTCCTGTACCGTATGAGTCCAGCAAGGCTATACCATACAAGTACAATGCTACATTCATTGAAAATGGTAAGGAAATACCATTACCGTCTGTTGTCAACATTGCTGATGTTAGTCGAGTCACCAGAAGTGGACGAGTCTTCAACAGAACAACAGAAAATGTGGAGAAACCTTCGGAGAAAGTACCACATAGGCAAGACAATCATCCGACCAATGCTGTTCAAGCGAAAGAAAATGATGAGATCTTGAAGTTAATCCAGAGGAGTGAATACAACATTGTAGATCAATTACTACATACTCCGTCTAGGATTTCTGTTCTTTCCCTGCTATTGAGTTCTGAAGCTCATAGGGAAGCTCTACAGAAAGTTTTGGAACAAGCTTTCGTAGAACCAAGTGTTACAATAAGCCAATTCAACAACATCGTTGCCAACATCTCCGCCGGAACTAACCTAAGTTTCTGTGACGAAGATCTTCCTGAAGAAGGAGTAGACCATAATCTTCCACTTCACATCTCAGTTGGCTGCATGGGTGATACACTCACAGGAGTCCTAATAGACAATGGATCCTCTCTCAACGTCATGCCGAAATCAACATTGTCAAGATTATCCTTCGAAGATTACCCTCTAAGAAAAAGTCATGTCATCGTCAAAGCATTTGATGGATCAAGAAAGTCAGTTTTCGGAGAAGTGGATCTTCCCATAACTATTGGACCTCAGACGTTCAAAATCACTTTCCAGGTTATGGACATTCCAGCACAATACAGTTGTTTGCTAGGTCGCCCATGGATTCATGAGGCTGGGGCAATTACTTCAACACTTCATCAGAAACTGAAGTTCATAAGAAATGACAAATTGGTAACCGTATGTGGAGAACGAGCTCTGATCGTCAGCAACCTGTCATCATTCTCCGACATAGAACCAAAAGAAGTTGTTGGAACTAAATTCCAAGCACTTTCCTTGGACAAAGGAAAGGAGAAAGCAGCGTCTATCTCTTCATACAAAGATGCAATCCAAGTGGTAAAGGATGGCGCTACCAGTGGTTGGGGGCACATTAATATTCCTACCAACAACAAGAACAGAACAGGAATTGGATTCTTTCCAACATCATCAAAAGCTATTCCAGGGATTGAGGTAGTTCTCCCTATTCAAGAAACTTTCTGCAGTGGAGGTTTTCTTCAACCTGTTCAACAAGCAGTCAATACCATCGGTACGGAAAACACCGATGAAGAGGAATGGTTATCCTATCTTAACAAAGCAGGATACATCTCCCTACCAGAGTCTGATTCACCTTGCTGTTATCCGACTAGAGGATCTGAAAGTAAGACTCATCCAAGCAGGGATGAAGTTACTGACAGCTTCACCACCAGAAGTCATGGTTCATCAGAAGAAGTTCCTCCTATCCCCGAAGAGACTTGGGATACATTAGGAGAACCAAGCGGAAAATTCGACTACATGGTGAAATACTCCGCTCCTGAAAGTTCAAGAATCTCTCTTGAAGACATTGTTCCAACTGGATGGAACATTGATTATGAGTACCTCTCTCAGCCAAAAGAGATGTATAACCCTTGCTATTCATCATCAGCATCTGGTGAAATCATCATTGAGGATTATATCCCCAAGTCACCTTCCGAGGCTACAGATCTAGAGTTCACATATCTAGTCAATGCCATCTTGGGAGAAGAGCAAGACCAAAATACAGAAGAGGATGATCTCGAAAGTGTCTCCGACAACAAGTCTCTCCATTCAGAAGATTGGAAGTTTCCTCAAAAGAAAGTCCGACATACTCCACTTGGAAATGGGTATGCTCTCACAGCTCAGTCTGCTGAAGTAGAAGAAGATCGTCTGAGTGTTGCAAAGACAGTGGTTGGTAAATCAAGACCTACCACAGGCCAGCTTAAGCCTAAGGTTCCAGATTACTTAGTGCACAATGGGGTTCGCCACTACTGGATAGCTGTTGAAGTTTCAACTGTTGTTCGCACTCCTAAGTAGGAACTTTCACCGTTATTTTGTCCTCTCACCATAGCCCAGGGTGAAGAGATGTTTCATAGGGCTTTGCATTTTACTATTTCTTAGTTAAATGTCCCTCTTTGCTTCGCCCAAAGCAATAGAGTTTTGTTTTATAGGGTCTTTGTTTCAAGAAATGACTGTCCATAAATAAAAATGTCATTCTGTTCCTTCGTTTAGTTTTCCCTTTTCTTTTTTTCGGAAATTGGTAATCCTAAAAAACACCCTTAAAAAACATCAAATATTCCATTAACTGCATACACCGAGTCTTCCCTCGTTGTCTAAATAAAACTTATCACACATATGCAGATTAATCATAAAATACCCCGTTGAAATGTGCGACCGTATGACTTCTCCAAACTTTGAGTTTCCTGTATTCGAGGCAGAGGAAGAAGAAGACGAAGAAATATCAGAGGAAATTTCACGGTTACTTCAACAAAAGGAAGAGGCCATTCAGCCATACAATGAGCCTCTAGAGATCATTAACCTTGGTTCCGATGGAAACAGAAAGGAGGTTAAGATTGGAGCTTCGCTCAGTTCAGAGATCAGAGAGAGTTTGATACAGCTACTTAAAGAATTCTCAGATGTCTTCGCTTGGTCTTATCAAGATATGCCAGGGTTGGATACCAGTATAGTGGAGCATCACTTGCCATTAAAAGCCGAATGCCCTCCGGTCAAGCAAAAATTGAGAAGAACTCATCCGGAGATGGCCATGAAAATCAAAGAGGAAGTTCAAAAGCAGATCAACGCAGGTTTCCTCGTCACTTCAGAATACCCTCAGTGGTTAGCTAACATTGTTCCCGTTCCTAAGAAAGACGGAAAAGTCCGCATGTGCGTCGACTACAGAGATTTGAACAAAGCTAGCCCTAAGGACGATTTTCCTTTACCACATATTGATATGTTGGTGGACAGTACAGCAAAATCCAAAGTTTTCTCATTCATGGACGGATTTTTAGGATACAACCAAATCAAGATGGCACCTGAAGACATGGAAAAAACAGCTTTCATCACCCCCTGGGGCACGTTCTGCTACCGTGTTATGCCTTTTGGACTAAAGAACGCAGGGGCAACTTATCAAAGAGCTATGACTACGCTTTTCCACGACATGATGCATAAGGAAGTGGAAGTCTACGTGGACGACATGATTGCCAAATCAGAAAATGAAGAAGATCACATACAGAATCTGACAAAGTTATTTCAACGCTTACGGAAGTTTCAGCTTCGCCTGAACCCCAACAAGTGCACCTTTGGTGTCTATTCAGGAAAACTCCTTGGTTTCATTGTCAGCAAACGAGGAATTGAAGTAGATCCAGACAAAGTCAAGGCAATTCAAGAAATGCCTTCGCCCAGAACCGAGAAACAAGTTAGAGGATTTCTTGGACGTCTGAATTACATCTCGAGATTCATATATCTCATGACTGCAACTTGTGCTCCTATTTTCAAACTTCTACGGAAAAATCAAAGTTGCGTCTGGACAGACGATTGTCAGAAAGCGTTCGACAGCATTAAGGAATATCTGCTCGAACCACCCATCTTGTCTCCTCCAGTGGAAGGAAGACCTTTGATAATATACTTAACCGTCTTAGAAGATTCCATGGGTTGTGTCCTTGGACAGCAAGACGAGACAAAGAGAAAAGAGCATGCCATCTACTACCTGAGCAAGAAATTCACTGACTGTGAATCCCGCTACTCCATGCTCGAGAAGACGTGTTGTGCTTTGGCCTGGGCCGCCAAGCGTCTCCGCCAGTACATGATTCGACATACTACTTACTTGATCTCTCATATGGATCCAATCAAGTACATATTTGAGAAGCCTGCTTTAACTGGGAGAATTGCCCGTTGGCAGATGTTGTTATCAGAATACGACATTGAGTATCACGCACAGAAAGCCGTGAAAGGAAGCATTCTAGCTGAGCACCTGGCTCACCATCCACTCAATGGTCATGAATCAACCAGTTTCGACTTTCCGGACGAGGACGTCATGTACCTCAAGATGAAAGATTACGACGAGCCACTACCAGACGAAGGACCTGAGATAGGATCCCAGTGGGGCTTAATCTTTGACGGAGCTGTCAATGCTTATGGACGAGGAATTGGGGCAATCATTGTTACAACTCAGGGTACCCATGTTCCATTTACTGCCAGATTAACTTTCAAATGCACAAACTATGAGGCCGAATATGAAGCTTGCATCATGGGTCTCGAAGAAGCCATGGATCTAAGAATCAAACACTTGGATGTATACGGAGATTCTGCTTTGGTCATCAATCAAATCAAAGGAGAATGGGAAACACGCCAACCAGGGCTAATTCCTTACAAAGACTACGCAAGAAGATTGTTACCATTCTTCGATAGGGTAGATTTTCATCACATTCCTCGTGAAGAAAACAATTTGGCTGATGCATTAGCCACACTCTCTTCCATGATTAGGATAAATCATTGGAATGACATTCCTCGGATCGATGTTATGCGCCTGGATAGGCCCGCTCATGTGTTCACAGTAGAAGCAATCATCGACGACAAACCGTGGTATCACGACATCAAGAACTTTCTTCAAAAGCAAGAGTACCCTCTTGGGGCGTCAAAGAAAGATAGAAAGACTTTGAGAAAGTTAGCTTGTAGATTCTTCCTGAATGAAGATGTTCTGTACAAGAGAAACTTCGACATGGTTCTGCTCAGATGCGTTGACAGAAAAGAAGCAGAAATACTCATGAGAGAAATACATGAAGGTTCCTTTGGTACACACACCAATGGACACACCATGACAAGGAAAATACTGAGAGCAGGATATTATTGGCTGACGATGGAGTCAGATTGCTTCCAGTACGCAAAGAGGTGTCACAAATGCCAGATCTACGCCGATAGAATTCATGTGCCACCATCTCTTCTCAACATACTCTCTTCCCCTTGGCCTTTCTCCATGTGGGGAATCGACATGATTGGAATGATCGAGCCAAAAGCGTCCAACGGACATCGCTTCATCTTGGTAGCCATAGACTATTTCACCAAATGGGTTGAAGCAGCTTCATATGCAAACGTTACAAGACAAGTTGTCGTCAGGTTTATCAAGAATCACATCATCTGTCGCTATGGCATTCCTAGCAAGATAATCACTGACAATGGGTCAAATTTGAATAACAAAATGATGAAGGAGCTTTGTGAAGAATTCAAGATCGAACATCACAATTCATCTCCTTACAGACCAAAGATGAATGGAGCTGTAGAAGCAGCTAACAAAAACATCAAGAAAATCATTCAGAAGATGGTCATCACTTACAAAGATTGGCATGAAATGCTCCCGTATGCTCTTCACGGTTACCGTACATCAGTACGTACTTCGACTGGAGCAACTCCTTTCTCCCTTGTATATGGCATGGAGGCAGTCCTACCTATAGAGGTTGAGATTCCATCAATGAGAGTTTTGATGGAGGCAAAATTAACAGAAGCCGAGTGGTGTCAAAGCAGATTCGATGAATTGAACTTAATCGAAGAAAAGCGCATGACAGCTTTATGCCACGGACAGCTATATCAACAAAGAATGAAGAAAGCTTTCGACAAAAAGGTTCGACCTCGCACAATCAAAGAAGGCGACCTTGTACTCAAAAAGATTCAATCTTTTCTCACAGATTCGAGAGGGAAATGGACTCCCAATTATGACGGCCCCTACGTGGTCAAGAGAGCTTTCTCAGGAGGAGCCTTAATACTCACGACTATGGATGGAGAAGAATTCACCCGTCCTGTGAACGTCGACGCAGTCAAGAAATACTTCGCCTAAATAAACAAAAGAACAGCTCGCTAAGTCGAAAACTCGCAAAGAGCGGCTTAGGCAAAAAGGAGCGTCTCGGTGAATCGAAAACCCGAAAGGGCGATTCAGGCAAAAATTAGAGACATAAAAAATATATTAATCAATCCCGGTAGACTTAAAACCCGAAAGGGGTAGTTTACGCAAAAGTTAGGGATATATGGCAAGTAACTGTGTTCAGGACAAACTTGATCATTCAAAATCCATAGCGGAGTGTTCATTCATCAGTAGGTCATCTTCTACGAAGCACGAATACAGCGCAACTCGGAGTGGAAGGGAAAGATAACGGTCGTCACGTTTCATCGTAGCCCTTTTCCCGAAAATTACCAATTTCCAACTTTGTAAATACTCCATGGAATCAAGCATTTGGCTGATTACCATTCCATATATAATAATTTGAGCCTTGTGCTTTTCCTTTGCAATCTAGTCTTATTCAGTTTCTTGGAATGCATTTTAAGTTTAAACAGTCAATTTCTTGAAACAAATGTTTTCATAAAATAAAAATGAATTTACTTGCAAAAATAAAGGTGAAATTTCTTTCTGAGGTTTACAAACAATAGGAAGAATGCAAACAGTTGCTCCGAGAACGGTTGAGACTCCGGGAACCAAGTTTTCCCCATGAGGTCGCTTTGCGAACATCTCCCGATGACGGATCTTTACTTCAATTCATATTACTTACTTCGGACAGCGGACAACTGATAGCCAGATATTCCAAACAGAGTTCGAACTACAAGAAGAGGACATCTTCTGATCAACAAGAATTCAAGTCGTATCTTAGGATTTTCCATCCGCGACAATTCTATTCACATTCACTTTACATTTTATCATTGTCATAATATTCATGCATACATTACATCATAATTGCATAGCCGAATCAGGCTTTGATCCTGTAAATGCCTAAGTCATTGAGGCATGAACTCGAGTTTCCCCTGCAAGTTCCAGAGAAACTTTTTTCCTTCGAGACAACAGTTCATACACAAGGATCTCCCCAAGCAAGTCAACAAATGGTAGTCTCCCTCAAGGAGATAGTTTGTTCACTTTTGGAATTCCTCAGCCGAGAATCTCCTGCAGAGCGACATTCGACAGTCTTCTTCAGATAAGATAGTCTGCTTCACATTTTGGAATTCCCTACAGGTTTGGTATTTCCCCAGCAGGGTCAAGAGGTGCCACTTCTTGTCAAAGAAAAATTCAGAATCTCCCAGCAGATCGACAAATGATTCCCCAGCGGAGTCAGTGAATGATAGTCTTCGTCCAGAAGATAGTTCAGTTTCCCCAACAAAGTCAGCGAATGGCAGTCTCTTTCAGCAGAAGACAGTTTGCTCACTTTCTATCATAACAAAGTCAGCAAATGGCAGTCTCTTTCAGCAGAAGACAGTTTGTTCAGCAAATGGCAGTCTCTCAGAAGACAGTTTCTATCACAACAAAGTCAGCAAATGGCAGTCTCTTTCAGCAGAAGACAGTTTGCTCACTTTCTTTCATGACAGGGTCGACAAATGGCAGTCTCTCCCAGTAGAAGACAGTTTGCTCCCCTAGCAATTGGCAAATGGCAGTCTTTTCCCAAGAAAAGACAGTTTGTCTGTTAAATACTCAAGAGATCGACAAATGGCAGTTTCTTCGAACAGTTTGTCTGTTTCTGGGATGTTTAACTCCCCACAGAGTCGATGAATGGCAGTTTTCCTCTTAGGAAAACAGTTCGTTGATTCCCCAGGCATCAGTTGACGAATGGCAGTTTTCACCCCGAAAACAGTTCGTCCGCCTTCAAACAAAGTCATTAGCCCCTCAAAAGATCATGAGGCCATATGACATTCTTTCAAAGACGTCAAGTCAAAAGGGAAGATGGTGAAGTTTCTTTACAGCCGTCAAATGGCATCTTATCTCCAAGCGCTGATAAGAAGTTTGACGAGGAAACAAACCTTTGAAGTTTCTTTACTACCGTCAAATGGCATCTTATCTCCAAGCGCTGATAAGAAGTTTAACGAGGAAACAAACCTTTGAAGTTTCTTTATTTACCATCAAATGGCGTCTCGTCTCCAAGTGCTGATGAGAAGTTTGATGAGGAAACAAACCTTTGGAAATTTTCTCTTTATCTGAGATATTGTCCAAACACAACCGAGACCAGTTTCGAGATATGGACATCCGAAACAAAGGGGAGGTTGTTTACCTTTTTCTAAGTATCAACACTTAGTTAAAGAAGATGGATTGCGCATCCTACATTGCCATCCATTCACCAGAATCCACATCAAGTATTTCTGCAGGAGTTTGTCTCCTCATCCCCCGCCAAGTGCGACAACGGGATCAAATCATGCAAAGATTATATCAATTACAACATCTCAGGAGCGCCCAAAATTCGGGCATTCTTTGATATTTAAGTCTCTTTTACGCAGGAGAGATCGAGATCTCAATCTCTCTCCCTCCAGATAAAAGAAACTTAAATAGGGGCATCTGTCATACCCTAATTTTTGACCCCCCTGAGATGACATATCTTCAGGATTTTTCATCAGGTCAAGACAAGTACCCAGAGCAGTCATTTCTCCATCTGGTACCAATCGAGGATGCTCAAAGACAAGAAAGCTCAGGCAAAGGATCAATCAATACAAGGATTAGTCTCTAATACAATCATAAGGCTCAAAGACTTCATTTTTCATCTATGATTGATTAGACATCCAGTCATCTGAGTACAGGTTTACTCAGGTCACCAGACTAGGGTTTTGAGCCTATCAAGGACTAAAATCAGGGATCACATTTGGGAAACCCTAAAAAGCCCCAGGGGTCATTCAAAGACATCAATCATCTTCAAATAACTCATATTACAAGATCTACTGGACATCACACTTCAATTCAAAGTCTACAGTCATTATTT